>NC_068359.1:79644967-79794967 GCF_020536995.1 Dreissena polymorpha
TTATGCAAGGTTTTGTGTCCACTATGCAGATATGCAAGGTTGTGTGTCAACTATTCAGTTATGCAAGGTTTTGTGTCCTGTATTCAGTTATGCAAGGTTTTGTGTCCACTATTCAGTTATGCAAGGTTTTGTGTCCACTATTCAGTTATGTAAGGTTTTGTGTCCACTATGCAGTCAAGCAAGGTTTTGTGTCCACTATGCAGTTATGCAAGGTTTTGTGTCCACTATGTAGTTTATGCACGGTTTTGTGTCCACTATGCAGTTATGCAAGGTTTTGTGTCTGCTATTCAGTTATGCAAGGTTTTGTGTCAACTATGCAGTTATGCAAGGTTTTGTGTCCACTATGCAGTTATGCAAGGTTTTGTGACCACTATGCAGATATGCAAGGTTGTGTGTCAACTTTTCAGTTATGCAAGGTTTTGTGTCCACTATTCAGTTATGCAAGGTTTTGTATCAACTATGCAGTTATGCAAGGTTTTGTGTCCACTATGCAGTTATGCACAGTTTTATGTCCACTATGCAGATATGCAAGGTTGTGTGTCAACTATTCAGTTATGCAAGGTTTTGTGTCCTGTATTCAGTTATGCAAGGTTTTGTGTCCACTATTGAGTTATGCAAGGTTTTGTGTCCACTATTCAGTTATGTAAGGTTTTGTGTCCACTATGCAGTTATGCAAGGTTGTGTGTCCACTATGCAGTTATGCAAGGTTGTGTGTCCACTATGCAGTTATGTAAGGTTGTGTGTCCACTATGCAGTCAAGCAAGGTTTTGTGTCCACTATGCAGTTATGTAAGGTTTTGTGTCCACTATGCAGTTATGTAAGGTTGTGTGTCCACTATGCAGTCAAGCAAGGTTTTGTGTCCACTATGCAGTTATGCAAGGTTTTGTGTCCACTATGCAGTTATGTAAGGTTTTGTGTCCACTATGCAGTTATGCAAGGTTTTGTGTCCACTATGCAGTCAAGCATGGTTTTGTGTCCACTATGCAGTTATGCAAGGTTTTGTGTCCACTATGCAGTTATGTAAGGTTTTGTGTCCACTATGCAGTTATGCAAGGTTTTGTGTCCACTATGCAGTTATGCAAGGTTTTGTGTCTGCTATTCAGTTATGCAAGGTTTTGTGTCCACTATGCAGTTATGCAAGGTTGTGTGTCCACTAAGCAGATATACAAGGTTTTGTGTCCACTATGCAGTTATGCAAGGTTTTGTGTCCACTATTCAGTTATGCAAGGTTTTGTGTCCACTATGCAGTTATGCAAGGTTGTGTGTCCACTAAGCAGATATACAAGGTTTTGTGTCCACTATTCAGTTATGCAAGGTTTTGTGTCCACTATGCAGTTATGTAAGGTTTTGTGTCCACTATGCAGTTATGTAAGGTTTTGTGTCCACTATGCAGTTATGTAAGGTTGTGTGTCCACTATTCAGTTATGTAAGGTTGTGTGTCCGCTATGTAGTTTATGCACTGTTTTGTGTCTACTATACAGTTATGCAATGTTTTGTGTCCACTTTGAAGTTATGCAAGGTTTTGTGTTCACTTTTCAGTTATGCAATGTTTTATGTCCACTTTGAAGTTATGCAATGCTTTGTGTCCACTTTGAAGTTATGCACGGTTTAGTGTCCACTTTGAAGTTATGCAATGTTTTGTGTCCACTTTGAAGTTATGCAAGGTTTTGTGTCCACTTTGAAGTTATGCAAGGTTTTCTTCTCTCATTAGCGGACATTATGAGTTCTCAGTATAAAGTTTACGCATGAAAGGCATATCTGGAACTTCACTGTTTGTACAATGTCATACATGGCAGCTCACTTAACACTTTTTGGGGCTTCTTTCTGTACACCATATAATGTTCATTACTTTGTTTTGTAAAAAAAGGAACCATTCTGTTAGTTATAAGTTCATAAAGTATTGAAGAAAACACATTTTAGTTATGTGTTTTTTCTGGTAATACATTGTTTATAGATACATTTCAATAAGACATGGGAGTATATTGGTTTGCACCTGTCTGCCAGACAGTTCCATAGACAATTTCATTTTGCACCATATCTAAAAAACTTGTTTACAATAATACAAATTGATATTATAATCAAAATCTTGACATTACATGAGCAAATACATTCCATGAAGAACCCATCAATAATAACATTATGAATGACAGAACCATAAGCACTTATCTAAAGATTAATTTATATGATTGTTAAAACTCATTATAACAGAGACTAAAGGAAGGTCAACAGGTCAATGTAATAGGAGGTTAAAGCATGAATGTATGCTTTCAACACCATATTACCCGGCTTGAAAACTTAGGATAATTCACTAAGTATGCCGGTTAGATTTAAAGGAATGAACATCCCTGATTTTTAGCTCGGTGTTTTCAGAGAAAACCCGAGGTATTGTTATAGCCAGCTCGTCGTCTGATGTCTGCCGTCCGCGTCGTGCTAAAACCTTAACATTGGCTCAAAAATCAAAGTGCTTCCACCTACAACTTTGAAACTTCATATGTAGATTCACCTTGACAAGTTCTACACGCCACACCCATTTTAGGGTGACTAGGTCAAAGGTCAAGGTGACCTCTAAAAAAAATAAAATTTTGAGAAGCTTTCATTTATTAGCGAGGCTGTTTTCGGAGAAAACCCAAGCTATTTTCATAGCCAGCTCGTCGTGTCGTGTCGTCTGCCAGCGTCGTGTTAAAACCTTAACATTGGCTCTAAAATCAAAGTGCTTCCACCTACAACTTTGAAACTTCATATTTTGATGCACCTTGATGAGTTCTACACGCCACGCCCTTTTTTGGGTCACTAGATCAAAGGTCAAGGTCACTATGACTTCTAAAAAAAAAAAAAAAAATCTGACAAGCTTTCACAGCCGAGCGTGGCACCCATAAAGCGGTGCTCTTGTTTAGATTAACCATTTCCCCATCAGAAGCAAAGTGAAAATGGCTTTTGCAACCAGCATAAAACCAGAACAGCCTGCGAGTAAGTCACGTAACCCGCAGTCTGTTAAGGTTTTATGCTTTTTGCTGCTTATCAGTATCTAAGGGTTGGACAATTAATGAAGCCTTTAAATCTTGAATATAGTAAGAAAAGTATTTTATTAAATTTAACTTTCTAAGTGACTACAAGTGCTTCAAAATAGGTATCTAAGTGGTAAAGGGTTAATGGTCAAGGTGACAAGAGGCATGCAATCTCTGCACATGATGAAGACTTGGCTGAAAGTATTAGTACACATAGATACAGATCTGTAAGGCTCGGGAAACCTTAACTTCAGTTTTATTTCTCTTAATCTGCATAAGATATAAACATTTTTATTATGTCCCCCACCACTATAGTGGGGGACATATTGTTTTTGCCCTGACTGTTGGTTGGTTGGTTGGTTTGTTTGGTCAAACTTTAACATTTTGCAATAACTTTTGCAATATTTAAGATAGCAACTTGATATTTGACATGCATGTGTATCTCATGGAGCTGCACATTTTTGAGTGGTGAAAGGTCAAGGTCATCCTTCAAGGTCAAAGGTCAAATATATAGCTTCAAAGCGGCACAAAAGGGGACATAGTGCTTCTGACAAACACATATATTGTTTGAAATATTACTAATTGCTTAACAATTAGTACTATACTGTATATCAAACAATTGGGGGGGTATGGAAAAAAAACTGTTTGCCCCATCCTTTTATTTTAGATAGAATGTATACACTGTTGCTCTTGTCAGTCCGTTTGTTTTCACCAAAAATGCTCTTAATATACTTATTACTTGAAAAAAAGTGAAGTGCTCAAAAGGCAAAGATGCCCCTATATTCCACTCTCCAAACTACTGTTTGAACAAGAGGGCCATGATGACCCTGAATCGCTCACCTGACTAACCTTGCTACATCAACTTAAATACTATCAGTCCCATAAACAATCCCAAGCCAGATTTCATCAATTAATACATTCTGACAAAATTTCATTAAGACGTGATGAAAACTGTGACCTCTTTCATCTACACAAGGTTTTACTAGAATTGGCTCGGTGACCTAATTTTTGACCCCAGATGACCCATATACGATCCAAAATCAGATATTTTCAAGATAAACATTCTGACCATATTTCATTAAGATCAGATGAAAATGATGACCTCTATTGTCTACACATGGTTTTTCTATTATTTGACCTAGTGACCTAGTTTTTGACAATCCCTACCAAGATTTCATCAAGATTAACATTCTGGCCAAATTTTATTAAGTTTGGATGAAAACTGTGACCTCTACTGTCTACACAAGTTTTTTTAAACTTTGACCTAGTGACCTAGTGTATGACCCTAGATGACCCAAATTTGATCCCGACCCAGATTTTAACAAGGCAATTATTCTGACCATATTTCATTAAGATCAGATGAAAACTGTGACCTTTATTGTTTACACAAGGTTTTTCTATGATTTGACCTAGTGACCTAGTTTCTGACCCCAGATGACCCAAATACAATCCCAATCCAGATTTTATCAAGATACACATTCTGATCAAATTTCATTAAGATTGGATGAAAGCTGTGACCTCTATTGTCTGCACATGGTTTTTCTATTATTTGACCTAGTGACCTAGTTTTTGATCACAGATGATTCAAATACAATCCCAACCCAGATTTCATCAAGATAAACATTCTGACCAAATTTCATAAAGATCATATTGATTGACCTACTTGCTTTTGCAAGTAAAGGAAATGCGACCAATCAGCGCCAAGTTTTTAAAAAGCAACCAACCAATAGGAAATCGTCTCTTTTAGCGTAGTCTTATATGCTTAGATTCTTGAGTATCTCGTTTATATTCAACGTTTTAAATTGTTAAAAGAAAAGCTTTTTTTAAATTATTATATTTTTATTAGAGCACCGCATCAACACTGCAAAGTACCCTATTATGTTTATGGTTCAGCCCAGTACAAACGGGCTGACCATATGGCTGTTTTCAACCGTATTAATACACAGTATATATGTTAAGCAGTGTGCTCAGGCAATGGTTTTTAACGGAAGTCCAGAGGGTGAACAACCCCATCAGTCAGTCATAAAGATTGGATGAAAACTGTGACCTCTATTGTCTACACAAGGTTTTTCTATTAATTGACCTAGTGACCTAGTTTTTGACCCCAGATGACCCAAATACAATCCCAACCCAGATTTCATCAAGATAAACATTCTGACCAAATTTCATAAAGATTGGATGAAAACTGTGACCTCTACTGTCTACACAATCAAATTGTTGACGGACGCACGCATGCACAACGGACGCCGGACATAACACGGTCAAAACCTCACCATGTCACTTCGTGACAGGTGAGCGAAAAAAGCTAGACATGTGTCCATATGGCACAGATGTCCCATATCCCGCTTAACCCATTTATGCCTATCGTCTAGAAAAAAGGCCTTTGCAAACAGCACGAAGACCCAGATGAGACACCGCATGATGCAGCGTCTTATCTGGGTGTGCGCTGTTTGCTTAAAGGAATTTCTGTAAGAAATATTCTAAATACAGAAATAAATATACTAGACATCCTTAATTTTGAAATAAATTGATCCAATTGAGAAGGATGGGAGAGTCTACTAAGCATAAATGGGTTCATGTCAAAAGTTTTACTTTGAGCTTTGAGGTAGGGAGATAGGTGTTAAACGAGACACATTGCCTTATGATGGTAAGTCATCAATTTACGAGTCATGTTCTGGGAAAACTGGGCATAATGCATGTGCTTAAAGTGTTGTCCCAGATTAGCCTGTGCAGTTTGCACAGGCTAAAGTTTGCACAGGCTAATCAGGTATGACACTTTCCGCTTTTATGGTATTTTTAGTTTCAAGGAAGTCCCTCTTTACCAAAAATCAAGTTTTTGTCGTAAAGTGTCGTCCCTGATTAGCCTGTGCAGACTGCACAGGCTAATCTTGGACGACACTTTACGCACATGCATTATGCCCAGTTTTCTCAGAACACCCAGTTTTCTCAGAACACGACTCATATAATAAAGATATGGCTAATATAGGAATTTTCCAAAGGACCTCAAGACAGTGCTATCTGTATCGACTGTTGCTCGTGCCATATACAACCTTCTATGAAAGTTGTCATACAAATTACCCAGTGAAATCATATTATGAAGTATATGGGTCATGCTCTATGAAAATGGGGTTATTCATGGGTGTTAAATGTTGTCCCAGATTAGCCTGTGCAGTCCGCACAAGTTAATCAGGGACGACACAATCCGCCTTAACTGGACTTTTGGAAAGAAGATACTTTCTTAAAATGAAAAATACCATAAAAGGGAAAAGTGTCATCCCTGATTAGCCTGTGCAGACTGCACATTCTAATCTGGGACAACTTTTTACGCACATGCATTAAACTCCCTTTTCACAGAGCACGGCCCATATGCTTACTGCATCCCACTTGTGAGGGCATAAAAGTCAACGGTCAATTACTATGCATCATAAAAAAAGACAAAAATAATTTGATTCAAACAAATAACTTTTATTCTGGTGGATGAATGAAGAATGACAATGATGATGACACAAGCATGGTGATAAATTGTGTTGAACACGTAACTGTGAGACATAAGCATGCATGCATATCAACAAGAATAAATTATGAAAAGATTTAACTCCACAATATTAAAAGCCATAACTTGTGCTTTAAAGACATGCAATAACTGGTTTTACAATGTAAAAATCTATATAAATACAAAAATTGCCATACAAGCAAAAATTCTCTTCTAACTGTTCAGATTAAAGTAAAAACTAATCACTGTAATATTATCTGTGGGTAATATCCTCTTAAACTGTATAATATATAAGAATAACATCTACATGTTGAGAAATGATGCACAGTTGTATGAAGGTTGTGCAATAGATGTGGCATCTACAGTGTTCACAATCATTTTCTTTTTGATCTAGTGACCTCACTTTTGTCCATGTGTGACCCAGTTTGAATTTTGGCAAAGATGTCAATAAGACAAATGTTCTGACCAAGTTTCATATAGATTGGGCATATTATCTGACCTCTAACCTTTAAGCAATCCTTTTGTTTTTTGACCTTGTGGCATGTTTTTCAAAGCCCATGTGACCAAGTTTTTAACTCAGCCAGGATATGATTGGGACAAATGTGACCAAGTTTTGTTTAGAATGTGTACTCATCGTGACCTCTTAATTATTGTATTTGAAATGTTGACCGAGTTTTTGACCCGTGAAACAGTTTCAAACTCTTAATGTGGCATACATTTTCATTAAATGCAGCCTCTAGCAATAATAAAAGCTAAAATTAGCATGGTGTGCTCAAGTGGGCTAAACAAGTAAACCGTTACAATAATGGTGCAATTTTAAATGATGAAATGAATTATGTAGTATTTACAAGGGATAACTAGGTAACAACACAGGTGCAACATGCTTACAAAGTTGTCTAGTCAAAGTACACACTGAATGTTCATGGTCAACATATAAGGTTTTATTTATTAAAACAAAAAGCTTAAACATGTATATTTTAAATGCAAATTATGCACTTCATTGATCTGTTAATGAATATTGTTTTATGAATGACTAGTTTTAAGTGAGAAATTTGATACCTTCACAGACAATTATATAAGCGTATTACCTTGTGCTTTAACATGCACTCTTGAAGCAATTATTCCTAAAAGGCTACCCTTCATTCACTATGTCGGACGTTATTTACCATGGGGGGACAAGAAATAGAGAGTAAACTACTTTCAGTGAATTATGAAATACAGCGACAGGTCAACAGACTTTAATGAGAATGAATACACAGTATGGCAAATGGAAGATGATTTGATCACATTATGACACCTTTAAAACAATACTACAATAACAATGGAAGGTGATTTGATCATGACTAAATATAAATTAACTAAAGCATCAACAACAGAATTTGATATTATATTTCACTATCAAACTTGAAACTAGAACTAAAATATGATGTAAATTATTCTAACCAGGGTCATTTGAAAATTTGTCTTATGTCATATGCAGACAGTGTTGCTCAAGATTAGCATGTGCAGTCAGGTCAGACAAACTGACTGCTTATGAGACCACGAAATCTTACGTGACTTTTATCACACAGGCACAGTGTAGCTCCTGACCGGACTACTTGCCTGCGCAGGTTGATCTGTAGCTTCACTGGCTGCATATGGCATAAGACCCATTTTCGAACGACTCTGTTAATATCATGCAGTAAGATGGTCATTGTAATGTAATGGTCATAACAATAAAGGATCTGACATCATATCCATGGTTAAATATCATAAATACTCATTGATCATGCAGATTTACAATTAATACACATTCAGAAACAATGCATGCTTTTGTACATGATATAATATATGCCAAAAATAACCAAACAATCAAATTACTTTCATAAAACAAATATGGCTTGTGTGTTTTCCTTTAATGTGGTGAAAAACATTCAATGTTGTTTTAACAAACTACCTTTAAAGAAACATGAAAATTTACATTAATTTGAACTGCTTTCATTAAATTATACATCAGCGCGTATCAATATCGCGTATTTCTAACAAAAGATTACATTCTCATTTAAACGTTATTACAATAATAATGCATGGAAAAAATTCCATGACTGTTTGGTAAAAATTTTGGATCAAAAATCAAAATAAATGTAAAACTTAAAGCATTCAAAGCACCCTGTTATTTTCCCACAAACTTCATAATACTGAAATTCAATTAATTGTTAAGACATGCTTAGTAATTGAAAGACAAGCGAATCAAAGATACATATCTATATGAGCCGCGTTCTGAGAAAACTGGGCATAATGCATGTGCATAGTGTCGTCCCAGATAAATCTGTGCAGTCCGCACAGGCTAATCAGGGACAACACTTTCTGCCTTAATTGGACTTGTGCTAAGTCTCTTACTTCATTTAAATGAAAAATGTCATAAAAGTGGACAGTGTCGTCCCTGATTAGCCTGTGCTGAAATAATAATCCATTTAAAAATCTAAGAAAAAATTATTTGCATACAATTCATCAATATAATTGTATTTGCATACAATTCATCAAACTTAACACAGAGTCAACATGGTTTAATTCCAATGGTATGCTGAACTAACAAAAACCATAACTGCTGCCATGCATTTCACTTTCATGCAGTCTGACAGCAGAACAAAGCTAAACGTGGCCATAAAAAGGGTCTTACAATTCAGACAAAACACTTCAAACAAATAGAGTAAATCAAATGTAGTAAATTTTAAGTGCTGACTGGAAATTTGAATTGATATAACAAAAGCACCGCATAACGGATGCCACGCTCGGCTATGGGTGCAGTTTTAAATAATTGTGTTTTTTTAGAGGTCACAGTGACCTTGACCTTTGACCTAGTGACCCTAAAATGTGTGTGGCACGTAGAACTCATCAAGGTGCATCTACATATGAAGTTTCAAAGTTGTAGGTGGAAGATCTCAGATTTTGGAGCCAATAATAAGGTTTTAGCACGACACGGCGAGATGGCTATGACAATACCTCGGGTTTTCTCCGAAACGCCGAGTTAAAATTGCGTCTTTCAATCAAAAAGTAAAAAAACATGCAGTTTGCCTACTCTTGAATGGCATCTTGCAAATCTTGAAACTCTTCACACGGCCTCAGCCTTTTTGTAGTCTGATTTAAAAGCAGTTTTTGGTTATGTTCCCAATGGCCAAAAGTATCTTTATAACCAAATCCAGCCCAAAAATCACAATTCACTGTGCAACATTATGATTATAAATAAATCATCTGAATAAGTGTACAAATAATTACTTTTAAAGTTTTATTATTCATTTAACATTTATGTTCAGGAGTTTTTGCTTCATGTTTTTATTATCAATTTGTCAAAATATATTTATAGAACAATAATTCTTCTTCCCAATTTTAAGAAAATTGATGCCTAAATTTCTAATTTCATGGATACGTGTCATATTCCAAAAATGGTGAGAAAAAGCCCCAGATCAAAATTCCAATATCACACCAAGGATAGGTAAATATATAAAGCATTAAGTTATGCTCTACACTTGCAAAAATTGTTCCTACTAAAGGTAATCATTTATCCTTTGAAAAAAAACGTTATTTATTTCAAATAAAATAAAATATATAATAAAACACCAGTCAAGCTGTTATTTCAAGCGCACCAAACATTTGTCCACACTTTCATTTTTTCTTTCGTTCATCTGTACATCGGGGGCAATACCATTTTCCTTTGGGTTTTGCGGTGAGTCCAACACAGCCAAAATGAAACCACTCTATGGGACACTGAAAAAAGGCAATACATTTTCAGGGATGGATATAGGTAGGGTCCCACTAGCCCTTGGCCCCTACAATTTATGGTTGGACCTTTGATTTTCAAAGAAAGCACATATGTATTTCGTATAATACCTACTGAAAGAAAGAAAGTGGGCAACCAATTTGTATTTTTCTATCCCTGCATTTAGAGAAGTGAACAATCAATTATTTGAATGTAACAAGTCTACGAAATTATTTGCAAATATCCTTTCATGCATAAAGAGTATTTTAATTGAACGCTGTAGCGTAGTGGATATGGGGCCCTGCTAGAGACTGGGGGGGTCACAGGTTTGCTTCCAATTGTAGGGGGGTTCTTTGGACCTTCCCAAAAGACTCCAAGTACAGGTTCTACCTTGAAAACAGACTCTAAAATGTTAAAAATAGCCTATGGCTGTAGATGCAATCACCGTAAATTAAGTAGGTTTAACCTCAACTAAAATAACTGAATATTAATGTCACATACATCAAGATTATCACAGCCGATCATTTCTCCATACGACACCTGATGACACAGGCAGTATGTGGGCTCGTTAGGGTCGACGGGCATGTCAAGGACGTCAGACGGGTTGTTCATTGTCAAGGACAACAGCGGGGACAGGATAGGTGGCGCTACCGGCTCAACTCCTGACCTGGAAGAACAACATGATGAGATAACAAAGCAATATGAACAGAGCAAACAAAATACTTTTGGTTTAAGCAAATTTGAATTAGATAACAATTATATATGAATATAGCCCTAATCGTACTTTTGAATCTTGGATTCAATTAAAGTGGAATTTCATAACAGTGAAGTATGAATTGATGCATTGAACGTGGAATCACCATTTTAAAAAGCAAATTAATATCCATTTAACAAATCCCATTAATAAATAGTTCACAAATCTTATTAATCACCAATCACTAACCCCTGTCCTTTCTTCTTTTTCTTCTTTGGTATCTCGTCATCAAATTCTTCTTTCATGGACTTGCGCTTCTTCTTCTCTTTGTCTTTCAGTGCTAAAACAAGACAACAATATACATTGTAAATCTGAATAATTGTACATACAATTTATTATTGATTAAACAAAAAAAATCTTTATACAATTTGAATTATTTCTAAAACCTGTTATACTGCATTTGAGTATTCCAATAATTCTTCTAATTCTCTGTTGTTTATTACTATTCCAGGTTTGAAGATCGAAATATGTTTCAATTCATAGTTGTAAAGCGCCTGTGCGTTTTTAAGTAATCAATACGCATTTGTGTGATGAATAATTTTAAATAAGCAACAAAACTTAGTTCAAACACATGTGCATATTGTATGAAATAAATATACACACAAGTGCATCAATTAAAAGTCATCACTTTGTTGAAAATTTAAATAACCAATAATTTAAAATTTGATTAATGCCAAGAGTGCTTGCAAAGATACTGGTGAAAGTGTTAACAATATAATGCATGAACATTTAACAATGAGTTAAACAATAGAAGAGACAATAAATAAAAATTGAAAACTAAATTATTTCATGCAAACAAGAAGTGAATGCTAATCTTCTGCTAATCTTAAGAATAAATAATTGTTTTCATATAAAATACATGAATGTTAATTATATATAACTTGGGTTTTGGATGAAAGTGAAGCAATTATATAGTCACATGCTTTCATTTTTTAATCTCCGATAATTTTACAACTATTGTTAAATAATGTCATGAATAAGTTTAATGAATTGCACTCTGATAAAAGACCTTGTAATGTCAGACAAACCTCATTAAATACAAATGTAACTGTAACAAGATAGAGCAGTACTATACATATAAAGAGCATGGTAAAGGTTTAAAAATAAAATTAAATTGATAATTTTAAAGTAAACTATTATTAGTGTCCAGTAACAGTGATATTCTTCAATACTGTTGCACCAAAACTTACAGTCCATACAAAAGTTGCCTGTCCCTGTCTTGATGAATGAAAACACAAGTATGCAAACAAGTCTTCAAGAAAGCAACAAAGCAAAGGCATAATTTCAAAAACAAACAATATGCTGCATTCAATAAACGCATTTGCCCCAGTGGAAGCCTGGTCAGTATTGTTAATGGGCCAAGTTGAAAAAGTCTATGCCAAAAAGAAGGTTAATCAAAAAGGTCAAAATGACGTCAGGTGTAGTGGCAGTGTTATCCCGAAAAATTTCAGAAACCAGTTATATTTTCAAAGTAGCTGGCGACTAAGCAATAAAACTGGTGTATTTGCACCATTTCGAGTGATATTTTGGGGAAAGTAGCCGGCATCTACATAGAATGTAACCGGTGAAATCACCGACTGACGGTTCTTCCGGAGAACACTGATTGTGGGTGTGTTGATTGTGTTCATAGATTACATCAATTCAAGTATCTAAACTTTTTAGCATGTGGTATTTCTATGAAGACAAAATGGGTTCTTTTGGGTTAGCCCAGAATTTGGATCTTCTGATTAATTCAAAACGTTATTGAATGTCAAGGTAAAATATGGTCAGGTGTTGACAGCGTTCAAAGAAATAATTCCTACAAGTATCAAAGCTTTGTATGAAGCATTAATGATGCTCAACAAAACACATCATTTTTCGTTCACCAGAAATTTTGACCATATCAATTATTCCAAAAGAAGGAGAATGTCCGATTGTCGAGGTGAAATTGTCTTCAGCTGTTAAACCAAATGTCCTCATCAAATGGAAGGATGCACAGACAGATGGAAAAAACTAACAATAAGCCAATCGCTATCTACAGATCGTACAAGCATAAAAAACACAACATAAAGAAGGGCTTATAGCCCCCAAACATTTTCACCATTTAAGCCACAATGAAAATATGATCTGATGATGATGATTGATGTCGGACTGTTACATCGTTCATACACACTTGATTTTTTCCCAGAATCCGATTTTTCCTCCTCTTTGGGTTTGCTTTGGCTCTTTTCTCTCAAATCTGCCTCGAACCGGGCCAAATCAGCGTCCAACTTTCGTATATGTTTATCGACCTTTGAGAAATTAACAAAGCGGTTAGGTTAATACTTTTCTCAAAACTGTGACATTCATTAGCACTAACTTCTGACCATAAGGGTAACTCCTTTTGAAAAAGTTTGAATAACCAAATGTTAAGCATTTATAAGTAAAGCATTTTGAACTAAACATTAAGTTCAACTTTTGTTTGACTGTGATTTAAGTGCTTTTTTCAAATCTAAACAAGCCTTAAACTTATTACATCTAATAATATTTTTTTCTGTATTTCAGGTACATGCTAGACAACGCTATCTCTGTACCCAACTGAGTGAGTTATTTATTTAGATTATGTAAACATATTGTTGCCAAAATATTAGCTTACATGATTGTCAGTAAAACTTAATTTTGAAATTCAATTTTTTTTAAAAAGGAGCTACCCTACCACCGAGACAAGAGTATGCAAAACCTCTCAGAAACAGAACACAGTTTTCAGTTGAATTATTTAATATCAATTTAAAATGTTTCCATGTAAACTACTTTTTTTGACAGCAAACAAGTCCTTGGGTATTTGGGGTACACTTTGCTGTATGTCATTTTAGATTTAAGTCACTAAAAATACAACAGGATTTTTATAATTCACTTGAACTTAAGTAACAATAATCAAACAAATCTTTCAGAATATTTGAGCCCTGTTTTGGGAAAACTTTACTTAGTGCATGTACATAAAGTGTCGTCAAGATTTGTCTGTGCTGTCCCCAAAGACTCATCAGGGACAAGACTTTCTGTGTTTATGGACTTTCTTCCTTTCAAGGAAGTCACTTGTAAACCAAAATCCAGTTTCAGCAGAAAGTGTCGTACCTGATTAGCCTGTGCGGACTGCACAGAAAAATCTAGGATGACATTCAGTCATTGTATTCTTTAGCCCATTTTCACCAGAACGAGAGTATTTTATAAATTTTTACAAGAACACGGGAAACACGAAGGAAAGAAAGTCGGTGCGGTATCTGAGAGGCTTGGCAAATGTCTGGTTTTCCACACCCTGCATGACAAATGCACATGGAATTGGCAATACAAACTTTTTGGGACATTTTCTTTGTTTTCATCTTCGGAGCAACTCGAAGCGTAATCTTTCAAGTCGGCCTCCATTCTCGCAATATCCCTATCATATCTCTGAATGTACCTGTCGACCTATAGAAACAGTCAACGTATTTTAACCCTTTCAGCGCTGGAACCGAATTTTAAAGGCCTTCGCAAACAGTTTGGACCCAGATGAGACGCCACAAAACGTGGCGTCTCATCAGGATCCAAACTGTTTGCTATTTTGATAGTATTTTTTGAAAAAAAATTCTAAGAAAATGCTAATTTTAGAAATTCAGCAGACGACATTTTAGCAGACTAAAGATTTCCCAGCATGCAAAGGGTTAAACCTTTCCAGCTCAAAAGCAAAGTGAAAATGGCTGTTTGCAACCAGCATTAAACTCAAAAACCTGATGGTAACTAGCAGTCTGCTCAGCTTTTCTGCTGTTTGCTGCTCATCAGTATATTAGGGTTTGAAATGAGGCCTTTGAAACTTGAATCTAGTCAAGGTCTTAAATTTAAATTGATTTTGCAAGGGACTACAAACACATCAAAATGCGTATCTGAGCAGTAAAGGGTTAAAAATCAAGGGACGAGTATATACCTCATTCAGGGTTGGACAACCAAAAGGAAATAGTCTTTCAATTTATGACATCATGCCAGGGATGAACATCAAAAGAGCCCCACTTAGAAATGTTGCTTTTAATTTGCCGTTAGCCCTAGAATTTCTGACTCAAATAATCACTGTACACAATTTATTGAAAGAAGGAGGTTAGGTCACTATAAGCAAAATCTTTGTTTCTAACACTTATTAAGATCAAATAATTACTATGAAAGTATAAAAGTTATTTTATAATTACAAATTCTTTCACTCAGAATCTGCCCAGTTATCTACTATCTATAAGAATGAACTCTGTATATATGGTGGGCATAGTCAGTCTTCAAGCTCCAAATGCCTGACGGCCTGGACATGCTATTCTGGCTGTTGGAACTTCTGAGACCAGCTAGTGTTAATTTCACATTTTCTATAATAGCATACAGTTTGCGGCAACATGATTCAATCGATGGGAAGCCCATATAATACATTTAAATAGCAGCACAACCAAGTACTTAATAATAATTGTTCTAATGAGACCAAACCATGTTAGAAAACATTACAAAGAAGTGCGTGTTTTTTTGCTTCATATCTCACAGCCGGTGCATTTTGGTTTGGGAAAAATTGCGGGGAAAATCATGCAATCAGGACAAATGAAACATTATTGATATGATTATAAATAACAGTTTCAAATGGTTTATAAATGAATGTTTAGCTTAATTAATGTTATAAAATATTACAGAATTATGACCATGCATAATAAACTCAATTAATTAATTATTAAAGTTTATTGGAAAAGTTCTGCATCTTTATGGGGAAATTTGGTCAGATTTTGGGGAATAATTGTTACTTTTTGCTAATGGGAAGCAGCATGTAAGAGGAAAAAAATTACTGCACCTATGTATTAACCCTTCCCACTCAGAGACAAAGTGAAAATGGCTATGAGCAAACAGCAGTACTCTCAGTCTGTTCAGGATTTATGCTGTTTGCTGCTCATTAGTATCTAAGGGTTGGAAACGAAGCCTTCAAAACTTACATTGTAATCTAGTAAGAAAGATCACAAATTAAATTTAACTTTCAAAGGGACAACAAATGCATAAAAATATGTATCTAAGTGGTAAAGGGTTAAAATCAGAGAAACTTGGCATGTCTGATTACAAATTTAGAGGGCTTGCAATCTTTCCAAATTTCAATTTATTAATACTTGTATATACCATTTCATACGTCTGCATGGCAAGCTGTACTTTGTCGTCTCCGAACTCCCGGCTCTTGCTGAAGAGTTTCTGTATCGCAGAGAGAAAGTCGGTCCTCTTCTCGGGTGACATTGTGCGTACTGTGGACAGGTAACCTTCGGCTTTGTCATCTATCTCTTTCATTAGATCTGCAAAGAAAACCTTCATGTGCTGATTTTTTTCCATATTTTTAATATAGTACCTCAAGTTAACTTTTTTCTTATGCAATGACATTGGTATCAAAAATTGTAATCGATAAATAATCATTATGAATTTCAACAATTATACAGCCAATTAATTAAATAGGAAAAAAAAGTATTGAAAAGTGAATTAACAAGAGCTTTCAGAGGACAGCCCGCTCGACTATTCCAGTGCTTGAAAGTATAACGTAAGCCATCATGGGGAAATTGTTCATCTTCAATAATTTATTAGACGATCTTTCAAAAAATAAAAAAAGGAAAAAACTAATTTTTTTAGGGGGGGGGGGGGGGAAAGGGTAGGGGGGTTGAGAGGGGGGTATAATGTGGGGTGGGGTGTGGTCATTTATTAGATGATCTTTCAAAAATAAAAAAGGCAAAAAAAAAAAAATGGGTGGGGGATATGGGGAAGGGGGGGGGGGGTGGGAAGGGATTCTGGGTTGGGGCGTGGGGTATTGTTTGGATGGAATCCATTGTGGTATTCAGGTAAGTGTTGTTTTGTCAAAGTATTAATAACATTTGATCATAAATAAAGAAGTTATGGCAATTTAAGCAAAATGTTCAATTATCTAAGTATAAAAGGGACCATAATTCTGTCAAAATGCTTGATACAGTTGTCTGCTCTTGTTTATAGGTTGGGGTCATGTTGGTAAATAAGCATGCAAAATTTGAAAGCAATATGTCAAGGGATACAGGAAATATTTGGGGTATTACGCAAACTTTAACATAGATTTATCAATAATATGCATATTCGAAGTAAAAAAGGGGTCATAAATATGTCAAAATGCTTGATACAGTAGTATTCAGAATACTCCCGCAAGTCTTTGATTTTGTATTTTATAAAAACTGTATACATGAACATGCAGAAAACATGCAAGAGAACGTCTACTCTTGTTTACATAAACATGCATTTTGAAATGGCTGATCAAAAAATCCGAATTGGTGCACTGTTGGTCCAACTGATAATTGTACAAAATGCGTATGCCAAATTTTATGACGATTTTTTTCACTCACCAAAAGTATAATTCATGCATGGACCTCTGTTCCCACTTAGAAACAAGTGAAAATGGCTATGTGCAAACAGCATAAACCCAGAGCAGATTTTATGCTGATTGCTGCTCTACAGTATCTAAGGTTTGGATAAAGTCTTAAAAACTTGAATCTAGTAAAAAAGGTCTTAAATTAAATGGAACTTTCTAAGGGACTTCAAATGCGTGAAAATATGTGTCTAAGTGGTAAAGGGTTCAACATTTTACTGCCAATGTTCAGGAAAATAATTGAATAACTTTTCAGCGATTTTTTTTTTTGCCCAATTGGGAAAAGTACCAGTACCAGACCAATTGGGAACAATAATGGTTTAAAAAAAATGGAATTGGGAAAATTGGCGTTGTGAAGTCTTCTTCAGGTTGGGAAAATGGTGTATTTGATATGTTGCTAACAATTACTTTAAAAATTATAACCAAGTTGTTAATATTATATTTACATAATTTCAAGCCATAGAGCTGCATAGGCTCATTAACTAATTGTTGCATTTTATTTAAAAAGTATATTAAAAAAAAAAACTTCAATCTGGATTTTTTGGGGATTTGTGTGTGTTTTTTCTCCATTGGGAAAGAGCCATTTTAAGGTGCTTGATGAAGAAGGAAAAATCTCTGCTGTGGATCTTTGTGCCATTTTATCCATTATAAAATTACCTTGTGCTTTTTGGTCCAGATCTTTCATCAAACTGAAATTTCTTTGCAATTCCCCTGGAAGTGATTCTAAACCTAAAAATAAACAGATAGAGTTATTAATACTACTACAGAATTATTCTCTCTTTCATATAATTCAACTTAATGTCACCGAACCAAACTCAAGCGGGATTGGTGGAGTGTGTGGAGGCCCGGTAAGCTTAGTAAGCGAGGTGTCACGGGTTCAAGTCCCAGACTGGCTGCACACTTTGCACCACCTGGCGACAATAGCGCCCAACGTGGGGCTACAGCCGTTACACTTCTCCATAGAACTTGCCAGTGGGTTCGTCAAGAATTTGAGGATCATTTCCAGCATGGCAAGGGAGAATGTCATGGTACTGAAATTTAGCGGGATTGGTGGAAGGATGTGTGTTGGCCCAGTCGGCTCAGTTAGGAGAGCACTCGCCCTGTAAGCCAGGTGTCCTGGGTTCAGGTCCCTGACTGGCTGCGCACTTTTCACCTACTGGCTCATGTGACATAAGGATACAGGCTAGTACAAATAATTAGATGAACGATTTTTATGTTTATTGTAGTTAAAGAATAATACATTGTATAAGAGTATATTGTGTTTTCATGAAATAAAATATTTTAAGTCAGAATTTTGTGTAGAGCTTTTTACATTATTATTATTTATAAATAACTGAAAGACAGCTGTGCAGAAATTGTGGAGATTTTATCCAAACTAGTAAACCTGTAATTCACCAGGTTAATTTATTATCATTTTCAATTTTAGGTACGAATCATATTAGGTACGAATGAACGTCCCAAACATCATACTTTTCAAATTAGATTTGAAACGTTTATTTGAAAATGCTATGCATATATCAACAGATAATTGATGATGTTATAATAATTAACACTTAAAACACAACCACAATAATTAAAACGTTATTTTCCATTTGACATTTGCGCCAAAATTGTGTAAAAAAAGTAGGTCAGTAGAAAAAAAATGTCAAAACGTTCCTAGAAATAAAATTGGCGTATACACTAACTATGAACACCAATTATCAAGTTTTTACATAATTATAATAATTTGTTTGGATGTATAAATGCACACGATTATTAATAAAACGTATTTACTGTCTAGATAATGTTCCAAATACATCGCAGTCGCCATTTTGATTTTAGTTGTGTCACGTGATCAAAAAGTTTATGTCTGTTGTCACATGCCATTTATTTTTCGATTTTTGAAATAATTAACAAATTGTCAACGATACGTGATCAGTGATTGTAATTTAAAAACACCTTTGTTTGGTGCAGTTCTATTTCAAAAAGTAATATCTGAAAAGAATGTATTTGGTTAGCTACTAATAATGAATAATGTTAGTGATATATTAATATTGCCAACGCCTTAATACATAGCGGCCCGTTGGTCTAGGGGTATGATTCTCGCTTTGGGTGCGAGAGGTCCCGGGTTCAAATCCCGGACGGGCCCAAGACCTTTTGTCATGCCCCTGAAATTTCTTAACCAAATTTAACTTTAGAATTCTACCAGGGACCTGATTCTACGTGTGACCTTAACTTGTGGGGTTTGGGAGACGGGTGATTCAATTTTTTTTTACGAAACATTTTGTCGATTCTCGGGGTCTTTAGAGGCTCGTTATCAAAACTGCATGATAAGTGACACATTTACATGAGTTTTAAGGCCAAATGTGAGCATTGATCTTTAAAAGTGACATTGACCATTGAGTAAGTCTTTTATGTGTCACAGTGGGTAACACACACACACACTCAAATATGTATTCGTCCTCGAATACAGTGATGTATAATTACACATCGGCCTGTGAGAGCATACCCAGGTTACGTCACGGTCCCACGTTGGGCACCAATTTAACCTAGTCAGAAAAGTCCCCAACCACAGTGGGCATTGAACCCGAGACCTCCCGAACACAAATCAAGAAGACATGTTACCGCGTCGCTATAAGCCAGCTCAATTAGCAAGGCATCGTAAGCTTTCCTTTAACCGAACCCTGCTACACATGCGGCGCGTCGTCGTTAATGGTCCCCATTTGTGCCAGATTATTTCCATACAGTTATGTGGCAAATATAGCTGAGAGATGTTGAGCTTTTGAATGGCCAAACTTGAATATTGAGCTTAATGGATTGCCTTAAACTTTGAGGTTGGGAGACGGGAACACCATTTTATTCTGGTGTATGGCCATTGAAGGCGGATGCAATTATATTCCACAAAAAATGCCTCGCATAATGATCGGTATGAATATACATTTAATGTCCACTAGAGTCGATCAGAAAATGCATCAAAATAGCCCGGTGCACAAGTTCACTCGATGATGAACATGTTTATCACAGTTTATTGCGCAAATATCTATAGATCTTCGTTTGAAGTTACGTCACTCCATCGTTTGAACTTTTTGAGCTATAAGCGACACATTAATCTGGCGAAATAAATGACGGAAAGACAACGGCAAAGTTGAGACAGCTTTCTCATGATTATTTCAAAGACGCTTCATACTTTTCTTCGTAGAAAACAGACTCGAGAAGATGTGCTTCTCTGCAAGCCAGTTTACTTGGAATAAACTCTTTTCTGTTTGTAGGTGTAACAAATTGAAGATAACTCGAACAATCCTAGTTGACAATTTTATACACATTTGCCTCCCTTGAACCATACACTTATTTTACACTGACTGCGACTGTACAAAAGTTTTCGCCCATCTTTAAGGCCGTCTCTGGAATTGTCACAATTCCAGACACGGCCTTAAAGATGGGCGAAAACTTTTGTGCATACACCACCCCTATTAAAATGTGCAACGTTCGAAATTATTTCAAATTATAAACCCCACAATAAATGAAACAAATTAAGTGCGTTCCGTTAACAAAAACAAGAACCGAGTTGAATTGAATGAAATATCATGGTTACCTTGAAAATTCAAAATTTTTCTTGTAATTGGTTGAAAATTAGCAATAATGTGAATGTTTAAATATGCTGCTGTATTACAGCTTCAATATACATTTATTGGCAATGTGCAACCTATATAAAGGGAAGTTTTAAACAAACATATGATAAACAAATTGTCCTTTGCAATAGTATTACATTTTTTCTGTTTCATTAATATTCTTTTTGATATTGGATGCGCCGAATCACAATTGAAACAACCATGGCAACAGTATTCAAATAAAACCCCCAATCTGTGTTATATAGATGTTAAATCCACTGTAATAATGCAATAACACAGTGAATTCAGTAAACGTGAAACTTGCATATTAAAACAATTATAGCAGTTGTTGTTGATGTTTTGTTGTGTATTTTTGCTGTTGTTGTTATCCCCACGCTTTTTGAAAAAAAGGTGGGGATATTGTGGTTATCTCCGCCGTCCGTCCGTCTGTCTGTCTGTCTGTCTGTCTGTCTGTCTGTCTGTCTGTCTGTCTGTCTGTCTGTCCGTCCGTCCTGGCCACTATCTCCTCCTACACTAAAAGCACTAGAACATTGAAACTTACACACATGGTAGCTATGAGCATATGTGCGACCCTGCACTATTTGGAAATTTGATCTGACCCCTGGGTCAAAAGTTATAGCGGTTGGGGTGGGGCCGCGTCAGAAATTATCACTCATTTTTTTAGGTTATTTTACATTTACTTCTTGATTTCTACACCGATTCACTTCAAATTGATACTGAACTTTTGTTATGACATTAGGGTCAATCTCAACTATGCATGGCCCCAATCCCAACCCTGGGGCGCCCGCCCACATAGGCCACACCCACCAAAAAATTCCATTTACTATAATTTTTTCATTTCTACACGGATTCACTTCAAATTGATACTGAACTTATCTTATGACATTAGGGTCAATCTCAACTATGCATGGCCCCATAACCAACCCTGGGGCCCCGCCCACATAGACCACACCCACCCAAAATTGCCTTTACTATAATTTCTTCATTTCTACACCGATTCACTTCAAATTGATATTGAACTTCTCTTATGACAATACAGTCAATCTCAACTATGCATGGCCCCATTACCAACCCTGGGGCGCCCCGCCCACATAGACCACACCCACCCAAAATTGCCTTTTACTATAATTTCTTCATTTCTACACCGATTCACTTCAAATTGATACTGAACCTCTCTTATGACAATACGGTCAATCTCAACTATGCATGGCCCCATTACCAACCCTGGGGCCCCGCCCACATAGACCACACCCGCCCAAAATTGCCTTTTACTATAATTTCTTCATTTCTACACCGATTCACTTCAAATTGATACTGAACTTCTCTTATGACAATACGGTCAATCTCAACTATGCATGGCACAATTACCAACCCTGGGGCGCCCTGCCCACATATGTCACACCCACCCAAAATTGCCTTTTACTATAACTTCTTCATTTCTACACCAATTCACTTCTAATTGATGATGAACTTCTCTTATGACAATACGGTCAATCTCAGCTATGCATGGCCCCATTACCAACCCTGGGGCACACCTAAGTCAAACATTCGGCGTGGGGATACGCGTCGGCCTCTGCCGCGCCATTTCTAGTTTTTTTTGCGGGGGGTCCTGATATTGACAATTGCCGCCCCTCTACCTCTACAACCAATTCTCACCTCTTACACCCCTAACCGCCGTGTTCCGTGCAACGCAATCTCGCACAGAAAGAGTGTCAAGGACATTAAGTGCCCGGATGAGATAGCGTGACAACGAGTCATCAAAACAAACACCGCATTAGACATTCGTATAGATAACACAGTTTACATACGTTTTTGGAATATTTGACCTGACCTATGACAACTCGATTTTGTTTTAAACACTTGTAGATGTATTGATTAGCACTGTGTTTTGTTTCTAGTAACCATCATTTACAACTGTACAAGCATTTATGTTCGTCGGTATTAAATTTTGTTTTGTTTTTAATTAAAACAAGAAATATCTTTTAAAAAGATATACGGCGTTGATTGTGGTCGATGTTTATGAACGATCAAAATTTATCTCTATGAGATAAAAAGTAGCGGATGCCTTTTTTCTGCGCAGTTCTTAGCTACATCATAAGCAAATCAATTACGGGGTGTTGCGCCAGATTTCGTGGCTTATTTTGCTTTATGTGATATTATTACTCAGATATCTATATTTACAGAATAGAAAAACACAAGAAACATGAAAATAAACGATTGCATATAGGTCAGCCGGCAATACTCGAATCTTATTTAATTGCATAATTATAGTATAGTGAATTATTGTGCTCATGCTTAATAAACTGGTCTAAATGGATAAATATTTCTAATTATTTTTATCAAAATTGGTCCTTATCATGCAAATGTTGAAACCATATTAAAAATCGATGATTGACATACCACAATAATATCGCCGAATATCTTTATTTAGTATCTTTCTGATCAAAACAGACTTCAAGTGCACAAAGTTTACGAGACGGCGTTTATATAAAGATTTCTGCAACTGACCGCAACCTGACCTTGATACCTTGCGGATTGGAATGCAATGCATTACATTCAGTACGTTATTGTCAGTTAGACCGGTGTAACACAATGATCGCAACCCCTTCTGCGAACTCCGGTGATGAACTGTATATAAACTCTGACTTTCACAAATGGCCGCGAGTTGACCCGAAACCTCGCGGGTTGAAATGCAATGCAAGTAAGTACTAAATATGACAACATAGCTACTAGTATAAACGCTTTTGCGCTGGTAATTCTCTGAAAATAAAAGGTGAACGCACAAACTGTATTTATGTCGAAAATTGATTGTAAAACTGTTCTATCTATTGAGCCTTTTCATTAGAGATAAAATTGTTTCATGCAGTAAAACAGTGTTACAAAGACGCGGATATGTTTCCAATGTTATGGTGTTATACTCAAATCAGCCAATGGAATAAATGAAGTGTATTCATTCGTACCTAGCCGCGGGAAATTTTATTTGAGTATTATTGGACACTTACAAAGGTCAAGTCAGGGTGAAAAGCTGGCTTAATACAGCTTACGCCGAAAAAGCGACATCTTTTGAACAGCACCTTGGATGCATAAATGCGTGGGTCTCTTATTTGGGGAAAAAAAAGACATTGAGTAAGTCATTTCCGATGTGTTTGTGTACAATTCGTAAATCAAAAAAATCGATCTCCATTCGAGAAGTTCTTTAGATGTTTCCCATGGACCCAAATAACTTGTTTTGTTCTCAGGAACTGAATTTGGGAATGTCTGTATAAACCTTTGGCTTTCTGTTATTAGTATATCTAAAATAAATTGTTTTTGCCATCAATGTGATATTTCTCACGAGATAAATTGATATACGGTACATCATGATAATAAATTAGTCATATCCTCTCATACATCCTCTTACACACTTGACATCAACTTTTACACAGATACAACGGATCGTTAATGTGCCCTTTTTGTTCATGTACTGATCGTATAGGCGTGTACCGATGTGGTCCATTTTATACATGTAAGTGATTGTAAGTTTTTCACCTACGAGTCGGGAGGTCGAAGGTTCTAGTCTCGCCCCTTGAGTGACTTGATAGGGCCGGCCGGGTATTGCTTTCCGAGAGGGATGCATTTTTTCTGTTAAACATTAAGCTAATCGTAATTACATTTCTATTACTTTGTGTCACTTTGCTCCTACGTTGCCCCCTGTAAGTCTTTCGATTCTGAGCATTCTCAGAACAGAAACCTGAAAACTGTCACGAAAATTTCCAAAATTAAATAGCATGATTGGTCTGCCTTTCTCATACAGTTAAAGTTTTATTTTTATGGATTACACTTGCCGCATTTTCTTTCGACTTTTGCCTTAATTGATATTATTGCATTGACTTTATTATAAGACGGGGTAGTCAGTTGCCTTTCAAACATCTAACATAAATGACAATCGCGTTCGACGGTTCGAGTCTTGTACGGGACTTATTTATAATATTATGATATCGTCGGTTACTGGCTTATTGCCAACCCATCAACTGGAAATTGAATGTGTATCTCGCTCATATACTTCTGAGTCAAAACATGTACCAAAATTATTCATTAACCGAGCCAATGGTTGTTACCTTTATTCGCGTGCCTCGCTCTGTAAAAAGAGATGTGATGCATGTGTATCAAGAGCCGTCCCAGATTAGCATTTAAGTCCTTAAAGCGCTGGAGCTGAATTTTAAAGGGGCCTTTTCACAGATTTTGGCATTTTTTTAACTTATTCATTAAATGCTTTATATTGATAAATGTAAACATTGGCTCGTAAAAGCTCCAGTAAAAAATCAAGAAAAAAAAATAAAAAAGGAAAAGAACATTGCCCGGAGCAGGTTTCGAACCAGTGACCCCTGGAGTCCTGCCATAGTCCTGAAGTAAAAACGCTCTTGCCTACTGAGCTATTCCGCCGTGTACACATTTTTGACGTATTTTATACCTTATATAAGCAATCTGTAGTTTCACAAAATTTAAAGATAAAAACAGAACTCTCCAAATTATTCAATCGTTTCGCGTTGCAACGCTTTATTATTTTTAGGTTTTAAAATCATCAAAAGATGCATATAATGGCTGTATTAGAGCATGGTTAATGTTCAGTATTACTGTTTCCTCACAAATATCATAACTAAAACGAAAACTTACGAATCTGAAACAACTTTTTTCAATTTTGTCAATTTACCAAAGCGTGAAAAGATCCCTTTAAAGGCCTTTGCAAACAGTTTGGATCCAGATGAGACGCCACAGAACGTGGCGTCTCATCTGGATCCAAACTGTTTGCTATTCTGATAGTATTCTTTGAACAAAATCGAAGAAAATGCTAATTTTAAAAATTCTGCAGACGACATTATAGCAGACGACAAATTACCCAGCATGCAAAGGGTTAAGTCCACACAGGCTAATCAGCGACGACCCTTCACGCATAAACTACACGTGTCCTTCAAACGAAAAAAATCCGCAACATCGGAAAGTGTCGACCCACATTTTCTGTGCGGGCTGTACAGGCTTATCTGGGACGACGCTTTACGCACATGCAGTAAGTCCCTATTCCCTGAGCGAGTCCGCAGTATTTTACTGTTCATTCGCGCTTTAGCGTTATATCGGTTCACAGAAGTACACTGGTATCAACACAACCTTGAAATGTCGGGTTAATACCTTGTCTGCCAAAGTTCATTTGTATGCGCTAATTAGTAGAACAGACATCAGACAATGCTTCTTAATATTTCTCCACTAACAAAACCTAAATGTTAGACGCAAAAATTGCTTTTCCACAGCGGCCGTCTTACCTGCTTATTTCAACATCATAACATTCTCTTTTCAACAAATAGGTCATGTTCTCGCAATGGATGTCACACCGCGTCTGTTCATTTGCTCTTTCTTCTATTGATCGCTCAAAAATAAATCATCAGAAAACAGCCGACAGAATGTAGTAATATAAAAGTCAAGGATGTTTTCAAAGTGGATTTTTTTTGTATTCTGCAAATGTAAATCGCTTTATGGGTTAATTATTTTTAAACCCAAAAGTTGAGAAGTATGGAGTATCACTAATTTGCAGTTTTTGCATGTTTTAATTGTGAAATAAACTACTGCAAACTCCTGCAAAAATTACTGACAAAAACTTTGTTTCTCTAACAACCTACGTTATTTTTTCTGTCTCTCACTTTAAAAAACAACACAAACAAATGTTAAATTTTCAAAGTATTTTATTGATTTTTTTTATTAACAGTGTTTTTATTTTGGATTTCAATCCAATTTTTCTTAATGTCTAGTCCGCCCAAGTTTCTATTTTGGTTTTCAACCATTCACATTCAAAATGACAACAATCTCTATGGCAACACAAACAACCTGAACAACATTGTGACCTTCAATTATTTAAAATACAGTGAAGTAAATACCACATTCGCTTTTTAAAGTTCACCTTTAAATTTAAGTGTACCATTGACCAGTCTATTTCAATACTATTAAAATACTGTTTACCATGAAGGTATGTGCAAACGTATATAAATGATTTACACTATAATAGTACAATGAAAATTAAGATATATTTGGCTTCAAACCAATAAAAAATACTCAGGCAGCCTTTTTACATAATGAAACAGCGATATAGAACATACTGAGTCAACAAAAATGTAATTATCCATGATAAAGTACAATGTATTATTTAAATTCAAACACATTTTTTGTAAATATTTACAATATTTACAAATGAGTTACAAAATCTATTAAACCGAAAGCTGGCAAAGTCACATTTAATGTCAAATTAAATAACCAACAATTATTGTATTACTGTCATCAATCTTATTTGACAAATTGTCCAAAGGATATACATGTATTATGTACACTACAGTAATAATTAGTGATTTATTACCCCACAAACATAATTATCTTTGTTCTAACAATTAATAAAACATCCAAGCCGAAACAAAACCTACATAAGCTTTAAATATCTTAAGAGTCAATAACATTTGTATTTGATGAGAAATGGATAAAAGCAATAAATATTAAATACAGATTTTGCTTATTTTAAACATGCGAGTACAAACATAACTTTAAACTTGATTAAATATCTTTAGTAAAATACTTATAAACTTGTTTGTCATTGACAAGATGTTACTTATATTTATAAGATTTTATCCTCTAGGTCGTATACAACTGAAATAAATTACAATGAGCCTATTTGTTTCAAACACTTATAATACACTATGTACAGGAAAAAAGAACAAATAAATTTTGAACTAAATGCACACACAAATCAGCCAATAGTCTTGTTAGGCATCTGTATATAATGATTGTGTTAATTGATCCATGAAAATAACTGCATATGTATTAACAATGTATTTGCTTCTACAAGAAACTGTTGTTTGGACATTTGCAAATGCATGGGAAAAATCATATAATTACCTATTAGTTTAAAGTTTGCAACCATTACACATATTTTTTGAAAACCTGTGGTTACCTAACCATCCAGATATACAACATTTTATTAGCAAACAACATTAAAGGAATCATTTTTTTATAATAAGAATATAAATCCAATAGTACATGAGTATTGAAAACATTTAGATAGTTAAAAGATTTTTCTGATAATATTAAGAGAATATATTTGAATTTTATAGAATTCCTGAAGACTTCTACTGATTTGTTATAAAAATGTTTGCATGCAAATGACAGAACAATACCAAACCATTATACAAGATCCTTTAATAGTATAATATATGACACTTTATTTGTTGCAAACATACACAGAGACGAAAACTTAACATGTGTCACAAACACTGAGGCATAACAACTCACTAAAATGACCAACAAGAGATAAGTACCTTATGAAGATCATGAACATTTTTCGTGAGCAAAAACAAATCTGTTTCCAAAGCTTCAAGCTGAAGTCTGAACACTTGCAGCCAGTTTTGAACTTTTTGCTTTTTAAAAATACATATTGGGTCTTTTTTCTTCATAAGATATTTAAGTTAACAAGGAAATGGAGTATTTATGATACTTAATATTTTGTCGAGTTTTTTTAACCTTTATTGGAAGTGTTGCAAAAGTTGATCCTAAACTTTTAATCATATGATCTTGCTGTAAATGATCTAAAAAAGATTATCACGTCTTATCCATTTTTTCAAAATATATTAACTGTTTTATAGGTTCTTAATTTTACAATGGATGTCTTCTTTACAACACAGACTATCATTAAAGGGGCCTTTTCACAGTTTTTGGCATGTTTTGAAATAAGTCATTAAATGCTTTATATTGATAAATGTTAACATTGGATCTTAAAAGCTCCAGTAAAAAATCAAGAATACAATTTAAAAAAGGAAAAAAAAGTAGCCGCAGCTGGACTCGAACCAGTGACCCCCAGAGTCCTGGAGTAGCCTGGGGTAAAAACGCATTAGCCCCCTCAGCTATTCTGCCAAGCATACTTGGTTGAAGTATCTTATGCATTATATGAGCAATCTTCGTAGTTTCAAAAAATTTAACGACAACAACAGAACTCTCCAAATTATTTAATCGTTGCAACGCTTTATAATTAGGTTTTTGAATCGTCAAAAAATGCATATATTGGCTATATTAGACCATGGTAAATGTTCAGTTATACTGTTTCCTCACAAATATCATAACTAAAACGAAAATTTGCGAATCTGAAACAACTTTTTTCAATTTTGTCAATTTACCAAACCGTGAAAAGATTCCTTTAAAAATGCAATCTGAAGCAAACACTTCTAAAGAATCACAACTTATTTAATCACATGCCATACCCTGTTTCCCATGTAATACAACCATTACATATTTTTTAATATAACACATGTGTAAAACAACATTTTTAAGCGTTTTCATTGGCTTACAGGGAATAATCTACATGTGCGTCCCGAGTCTATGACGCACAAATATCGAAATAGACGCATCGTTTTGAAATGTGTGCATCCACTAGGACGCATTGTTGAACTGTATCCGTTCAGGCATACGCGAATCACGATAGGTACGAACCATCTTGTGAACGAGTCAAAAGTGTAGCAACGAATGCTAAGTTTAACCGAATGAGGCTTGAAGACTTCAGCAAGTCTTTTGATTGGCTCTAGTCGAGCCGCTGATGTATAATACGAACCAATTAGAATCGACCTTTAAAATAGAATGTGCTATGATATTTTCTCGAGTCCCCGCATGAAAACCTGCTTTAACTTTGTGTAAAAACTTAGTCATAAATAATACAGAAAAAATGCCTCCGAAATAGGTGTTGAAGCTTAATAATCCAAAACAAACAAATCTAAGCTCTAATAATGGTAGGTAAACGGCTCGCAATTCGGACGTAAACAATAATATTATCAAGCTTGCAATTCGGATGTAAACATTAATATTATCATCGATTTGAATCGAGTTGAAATGTTATAACAGGTTACAGTCATGTAACAGATAATGTTAAAGCCTATGTGAAGGCAAACAAGAAAGTGATAACTCTGAATTTGTTTTTTTTTTTGGTTTCAACAAGTTTTTGAGATTATTAAAAGTTTAATGCAAAATATAGTTATTGAGCTAGTGTGATTTAGACATATTTTCTTCACTACTTGGTATCTTTCAAAATTTGGGACCCATTCTTTTTCAAGTTGGACTCATTAATTTTGGCCTGGGACTCATTGGTCTAAAATCTGCGAGTTCAGGGACCCATAGATAGTAAATTCTAGATTATTCCCTAGGCTAAGTTTTCGTTTATTGACCAATCGCATTTTGTTATTTTGCTGCAAGGCGTCAAATGACGTCACAAAATGTAAACAACATTCGGGATTGATCATTATGTTTGCGTAAAAATTTATTAAATTTGCTCATTTAAAAGCATGTGATAAAAAAGATCTGACACTCGTTGTCAAATCATACCATATTTTATTAAACTCGTCCAGGAAATTCGTTAGTAAGCTCGCAAAAGGCTCGCTTACTAACAAAGTTCCTGAACTCTTTCGATAAAATATGGTATGATATGACAACTCGTGCCAGATCCTATATTTAATTCGTTCTCATCCTATGAGGCTATATAACATTCATAAATGCATTTGTAACTGAAACCAACCACAAACTAAACTAAAACTGAACATTTCTAAGCATTAATAATGCCAACATGACAAGCACCAAATTCCAAGTTCCTCCAACACTTCTCCATCAATCAACGAATCAAGAAGACCTTGCACATCAAAATTACAGGGGCATTGTCAATTTCTTCGGACATTTGTAAAGTCTTGCACTTTTCCACATCTCAGCCTTGTAGACAACTTGATGTGGAAGCAAAGTAGAACCACAGATCGTTGAAAAGATCGTTAGCTTAAACTGCCAAGCTGTGAAGACTGACTAGACAACCAGCTCATCCGAAACCTTATCTCAAATACCATCACACAATATCACAGACATTTTCTGTGGCATTTTATTACTTCCTCTCGAACAATTGAAAACGCACAACCGTCGGCAAAGATTTACACCTTAGAGGTATTGAACTGAGCTCCTTCAAAGTCTATGAAAGACATTATGGAAGTCGTCAACCATGCAGTTGTATCCACTAGATCCTTTTCAGGGCTTCCCATGGCTCACAATTTTCTTCAGCCACATTTGCCTTGCTATGGCTGAAATCTTGTCATTTTGGCTATTTTATTATTTTTTATGATGAAAATGATGGAGCCAAATAGAAATTCCTTTAGCCAATGTGTCAATTTGTAGCCACTGGCTAATTTGGCGAATGGCAGAGTAAGCCTTGCTTTGGGTCACATGGCCAGTTCACGAGATCTGCCAGCACTCGTAGAGGTAGACGACGAGTTCGTAGGTGGCCATCATGGTTGCCGTGTTGGGGATCTGTCTCACGAGCTGCGTTGCTAGGCCCCTGTACAGGCCCCTGTGACCCTCCTCCTTAGCAACCAGAAAAAGGGTCTGGAAGAACGAGCGGTATTTGTTGCCTTCCTCTCGTAATCTGGTCCTTACCACCTCTGAAATAAGACACATTTAAATTATGTTTATCTTGTGTTTGCTTGATCTCCGAAACCTCTGAAATTAGACAAGTAGTGTGATTCAGGTAAACGAGGCTTAATGCGCGTGCATAAAATGTCTACACAGGCTCATCTGGGCCGACACTTTTGGCTTTTATTGATATTTTTCCGGAAAGAAAGTCTCTTCTTAACACAAATCCAGTTTAGGGGGAAAGTATTGACTGCATAGACTAATCTAGGACGACACTTTTAGTGCCTGCAGTAAGCACTGTTTTCCCAAAACTTAAGATAAACTATTTGATCTTACATTTTTACAAGCAATATAACTCAATTCTCTTGAATGTATTTGAGCCAGTCACAAGCCTTTTAGATTATTATGACTAGTGATAGAACTTTGGTAAGTAACTAAAAAGGTGTTATAAGTGCATATTTGAGTGGTGATGTTAATACCATGTGGATAGGCAATAAAGTAAGCCAGGGCCCTCACACTACTTTGGGGGAAGGGGTCCGCAGCCCTTAGGAGGGGGAATTTTCGCGGCGTTTCCCTTTTTGGGAGATTTTTTTACTTACTCTCTCATTATTTCATTTGTACATGTTTGCACTATATTTATTGCATTTTTCATAATTTTGTATGTTTGAAAAGATTAAATTAAAATAGAATTGAGATATAATTATCATGAGACACATCTTTCTATTAAAAAAAAAAAAAAAAAAAAAAAAAAAAAAAAAAATTTATTTTTTTTAGGGGGAATTTTTCCCTCCGAAAGGGGAAAAAAGTATACTTTTCAGGTGGGGGACTGCCGCCGAAATTCGGCAGATTTGATAGATTGAGGGCCCTGTAAGCCCAGGTTTTTGAGGAGGATCCTGCAGCCATTAATCAAATGAAGTCATAGAACTTTTTCATTTTTAATATTGGCAAAATGTACTAGACAAAATCACAAAAGTTTAAGTGTAAAAAGATCATACCATGTGGATAGGCAATGTGTCACAAAGACTGGTGATATGAACTTTTTTATTTTTAAATGTTGGTGAAAAGTGTTAACACTAAACACAAAATTAAAACAGGTCACATGATCAAAGAGGTCACATGATCATACCGTGTGGATAGGCAATGCAGGTAGCACAGGTCTTGGAGCAGGCTCCAGCGACCATGAATCGCAGGAAGTCCGAGACGTCTCGCTCTCCAATCATGGAGCGGCTGTATTCTGCCAACCGCGCTTTCAATGCCTCATACATTACAAAATGAATGACTGTTTCAGTGACCCCGAAATAGGAGGCTGTGATGCCCTTGTAGAAACCCTTTAGTCCATGTGTGGTGTACACGTCCCTTATGCACTGTCGCACCGTCAAGCTGTTGTTTTTCCTGAAAATAGACAAAATCTTTCATGTAATTTCAAGCTAATTGTATGAAAACAATGACAGAAGGTTTAGGAGTTAATTACCGTCATTTAACCCTTTCCTTCTCAGATACACATGTTCATGCTTTTGGCGTCCCTTAGGAAATCAAATTAAAGAACTTTATTACTAGATCCAAGTTTTAAAGGCTTCATTTCCAACCATAACATACTGATGAGCATCAAACAGCATAAAAACCTGATTAGACTGTGAGTTACTGGCAGGCTGTCCCGGTTGTATGGTTTTTGCATATAGCCGTTTTAACATCACTTTTGAATGGAAAGGTTTAAGAGTCTGATTACAAACACAAACAACAAAATGTTGTGTTTTAAAAGTAATTGCAAAATATCCATATACAGGGTTGTTTACTAAAAAAAAAAACTTACATAATATGATATTATGTAAAACATAATATGATATTATGTACATAGATGTTCACATCAGCAAAATATATTCTGTTCTAAATCTAAGTTTTTGCATCAATAAATGCTGAGTGCACTTGAACAGAGTTTTGCTCGAAACCTTCATTTATGTACCAGTAACTGCGCACACTAACAATCCATTACCAATTATGAAACACTTATTGCCACTGTTCCCTATGTTCTAATGGCAGATTTTAATATCTTCCAATCATCTCTGTAGGCTATGTCGCCATCAACCAGACAGACATTGAATTTTGTATTTGATGATTAAGCTTTAGTTGATAGCTTGAGGCTGTTATACATCAATGCTGTGCACAAATAATTACTCAGAGAAGTGAACGGGATATGTTTATCATTCTAAATCATAAACTTCTGATCCAATATATGTATCCCGGAAAAGCAACTTTTTGGAAAAACCCACTAATCTGCTGGTACAAATAAACATGACCCATTTATAATTCTTTCAAAATCACACACCGTATCAACCGTTATAATTTAAAGTAAGCTATCATTGGTTGATTTAATGTACCAGCGTTGTTTGTACCGGGGTGATAAGTGGCGTTTTCTAAACTCGTGCTTTTCCGGGATAGATCTATTACATAAATTTCAGCCACGCAGAAAACTCTATAAATATGCTCTTAATATATAACAGTTGACAGAATTGCGTACACTTTCTCTACAAAACTATGTTAAAGTACAATTTTCCACACTGAAGATGATCTGTTTTTTGAGCTTCATTATAGAGTTAATCTCAGTGATTAATCTAGGTCCGCGTCCTGCGTCTCTGACGCATCAAAATCGGAAAAAACGCACCGTAGCGAAGTATGAGCGTCCTCGAGGACGCATACAAATCCGTGTTTGTATTTCTCACGAATGCATATATTTTACGACGCCGTATGTATCACGCTGTTAAAATTCTACAAGACACATTTTCATTGGCTTACAGAGCCGCATATGCTAAAAATAACCAATCAGTGTATTCGTTCTAAATTTGCTTCGTCGAGATTAATTTTAAAGAGCCCGGATGATAATATTCGTTCGGCTGCATTAAGAAAAAATGCCACCAAAGAAAGTGTTAAAGCTTGACACAAAGCAGCAAACTCTTGTTAATTTTTGGCGGCCCGATACTGGCGGACATGATGACTCGCTCGATTTATCCGCGAGTGTTAACGAAGAGAAGGAACAACCAAGCGCAAGCGTCCGAGATGTAAGCCAGCCAAAGAAACGTGAGTTTTTGACCAAATGGCTTTCAATGTACTCTTGGCTTAGATTTGTTGAAAGAACAGACACGCATGACAACTTTATGTATTGTTCTATTTGCGACGAGAACAACGCTAAAAATAGCATGGTTCAACAAATGCACAATAGAAACTACCAGAATACAACTTTGGTACGACATGCAGGTCACCCAGACCATGTAAATGCTGTACGTGCTGTACCCCAAATGAAACAAAGCCTGGCTGTAGCTTTGCAAAAGGGCTCATCTGATAAAGATAAAGCTATTGAAGTCATGTTCAAGACACTTGAATGGATGATCAAGGAGGATTTGCCTTTGTCAAAATTCCAATCTCTTGTTCAGTTGCTTCATGATTTCAATGTAAAGGACTTAGAAATTTCAGTTATGGAGGTCAAAAAAGGATCGGAGAGTCTATGAGTTCAAGTGACGATATTATATTTGAAACGGTGAACTCATAGACTCAGTGTTAACAGTTAACTTTATAGTTCTTCTTTTTTAAGTTTTTTTTTCTCATTTATTATTATTGTTTTTCATTTCTAGTCAGCGAAATCTAGTAAGGGAAATTCTAGTCTTGTCAGTTGATTAAAAGTTTAAAAAAAAATGTGTTTGTGCTATTTTCTTCAGCCCCCAGGGAAAACACGCAAGGACTCATGAATAAAGTTTGGGACTCATTGAATTTCTATGGGACTCATTGTTTTCAAATATGTGAGTCCTGGGACTCATTGAAGCAAACTTCTAGATTAATCACTGTAATCTATTCATCATTTTGACCTTCATTCAAGTTATTATGTAACATGTACTACTGTCAGCTATAAATAGTGCAGCTCTTCAAAAGCACTCAAAGGCCAAAGAAATAGATTATTTGAAAGAAACTCTTTGTTTGGCATCTTGATTAGAAAAAAAAGAAAGTATTATGAGATACCAGTGTGTTTTTTTAATCATGCAATTATATTTCAGAAGTACTGTACGCTAACAACACATACCGGTACTATGAAATAGGCAACTTTGTCATAATAACCTGTGTTTGTGATACATGCTTTTTGCTATTGTATGAACTTTGATGGAAAATGTTACATAATTCCAGCATTACTCACTGGTAACATGTTCCTGTCTAGGTTACATACTAGTATGCCAAACTGATTTGATGCAGAATGTTAGTGTAGACAGTTAATGTCTATCCATAATCTCTGAGAGATTAAAGATAGACATTAATGGTAAATTGGTTGACATAATTGCAAGTTCCTTGCCAGAAAACAATATTGGAGCAATGAGAAATGATTAAGGTGTTCAGGTTTGAGGAGGCGAAACCAGTATTTGATGTCTTTGGGGAAGATCTAGAGAACGCTCTAGTACATTACGCCACGGCGAACTTTAAGCAGACTTTTAAGGGCTTCATTAGCGACATATTAATGTGCTAAAATGTTAACTATTTCACTAGAAACATTAATTATCCCCACGCTTTTTGAAAAAAAGGTGGGGATATTGTGGTTATCTCCGCCGTCCGTCCGTCCGTCTGTCCGTCCTGGCCACTATCTCCTCCTACACTAAAAGCACTAGAACCTTGAAACTTACACACATGGTAGCTATGAGCATATGTGCGACCCTGCACTATTTGGAATTTTGATCTGACCCCTGGGTCAAAAGTTATAGCGGTTGGGGTGGGGCCGCGTCAGAAATTATCACTCATTTTTTTAGGTTATTTTACATTGACTTCTTTATTTCTACACCGATTCACTTCAAATTGATACTGGACCTCTCTTATGACAATACGGTCAATCTCAACCATGCATGGCCCCATTCCCAACCCTGGGGCGCCCCGCCCACATAGGCCACACCCACCAAAAATTTCCATTTACTATAATTTTTTCATTTCTACACGGATTCACTTCAAATTCATACTGAACTTTTGTTATGACATTAGGGTCAATCTCAACTATGCATGGCCCCAATCCCAACCCTGGGGCGCCCGCCCACATAGGCCACACCCACCAAAAAATTCCATTTACTATAATTTTTTCATTTCTACACGGATTCACTTCAAATTGATACTGAACTTCTCTTATGACATTAGGGTCAATCTCAACTATGCATGGCCCCATAACCAACCCTGGGGCCCCGCCCACATAGACCACACCCACCCAAAATTGCCTTTACTATAATTTCTTCATTTCTACACCGATTCACTTCAAATTGATATTGAACTTCTCTTATGACAATACAGTCAATCTCACCTATGCATGGCCCCATTACCAACCCTGGGGCGCCCCGCCCACATAGACCACACCCACCCAAAATTGCCTTTTACTATAATTTCTTCATTTCTACACCGATTCACTTCAAATTGATACTGAACCTCTCTTATGACAATACGGTCAATCTCAACTATGCATGGCCCCATTACCAACCCTGGGGCCCCGCCCACATAGACCACACCCGCCCAAAATTGCATTTTACTATAATTTCTTCATTTCTACACCGATTCACTTCAAATTGGTACTGAACTTCTCTTATGACAATACGGTCAATCTCAACTATGCATGGCACAATTACCAACCCTGGGGCGCCCTGCCCACATATGTCACACCCACCCAAAATTGCCTTTTACTATAACTTCTTCATTTCTACACCAATTCACTTCTAATTGATGATGAACTTCTCTTATGACAATACGGTCAATCTCAGCTATGCATGGCCCCATTACCAACCCTGGGGCACACCTAGGTCAAACATTCGTCGTGGGGATACGCGTCGGCCTCTGCCGCGCCATTTCTAGTTTTGATATTATTTTGAACTCAAGACAATCTTGATAATAACCTGCCTAAAATCGGCCATACAACAACCTTGAGTCAAGATGATTGTCGTACTGATTTTATGCTAGTTACATTCTTATCTCATAAACAAACTTGACCTGAAATATGGTAAAGAGAACAGAATTCAATGTACGTATTTGTCAGGGCCTTCAACATGCATTTTGTTTCAGCTTCTGATATGAACTTATTTTTTCAAGTGTAGGTCTAACTTAATACAATCCAAAGAGTTTCCCTATTGTATATAAGAGTTTACTGTGATGCTTTACTTGTAAATGTACACACTTTCTCAAAAAGTATTTCTCTTTTAAGGAATGTAGGTAAAATATGCACATAAAATAATAATCACAATTGTACACTTTTCAATAAACTACAATCATGTATGTTGCTGAATAAGTAAAAATAACACATTACCAAAAATTCATTAACATTAAAATTCAGACTTAATTAAATGATAATAAAATTTAATTATTAAGATTAATTTACTCTCATGGTGCCTACATAATTGTGGTTTATATATAAAAAAAAAAGAAAAATAACACACACGTTTACAAAATAATTAAACAGGCGAATTACATTAGACATGTGTCATGTTCAATACAAGGTACAACCTTGTAGGCACTGGACACGTTTAAATACAAAACTTTTCCACACTTAAAACTCAAATATGCATAAAGCTAGTCACAAATTGTAAAAGCCACGTGTCTCATTTAACAAGATTCAACTGATTGTTTTTCTACATATTCAGTGCATGTGTCCTAGACAAGTAAAACAAGTTTCAACTGGGAGACTTCAAGCATATGTCAGAAGCGAATGTCCTGGTTTAACTCATTGACTGCACAAAATTAATGGCCCGTGTTGACAATTAATTTTGTTTGAACATGTAGATGTATATAAATACGCGTCTTTCTTTTTGTTAATTGACTAGCAATTTATATACTCTGTTTAGTTTGTCAAATATTAAGTATCCAAATACTCCCAACCATTACGCTTGAAGATATTAAATTATTATATCTAAATAATAATGAATACCAAATGATGCAGGCCCAAAAACAAATTAATAATTTAATATTTCTTTCAGTTGCTTGTTTGTCAATAATTTGCTTAAATATGATGCAAAGACGGTAAGGTTTACATAGAAAAATAATTAATAAAGTAGGGTGACATACGGAAACAGTTTTTAAAATAATTAAGTCACGTTTCATGTTAATGAAAACTACACCTACATGTACTAAGACTGTGAAAACAATGAATAACAATGAGTAATCCAGACCAAAACACAACGTAAACAATACACCTGCAGTGGAATGTAAACTGTGCTATAAAGGTAAATGATCTGTGACGTTCTTATAGTGTAGAGTAACCTTGAAACAGTTTAAGCTATCATGCTTTACATGCATGCATCTAGTGGCTGCGCTTGTAGGTAAAGGCAATTAATCACAAGTCGGATTTCTTGGGGTACATAATATTTTGAGAGTGTGTACCTAGTACTTTTGTTTGTGTGAGGGGAAGGTTGCTAAACATATGTTAACCCATTTATGGCTAGTGGACTCTCCTGTCCTTCTAAATTTGATCAATTTATTTCCAAAATTAGGGATGTCTAGTATTAGGGGTGTCAAATTGGCAAAATCTAAAATCCTGAAAATAAGCCTAGCATGTGGAAGGCCAGTGCCAAAAGAGGGTTAACAGTGTTCTCCAGAAAAATTTGAGTAGCCAGTTATATTTTCAAAGTAGCCGGCGATTAAGCAATAAAACTGGTGTATTTGCACCATTTCGAGTGATATTTTGGGGAAAAGTAGCCTGCATCTAGATAGAATGTAACCGGTGAAATCACCGGCTGACGGTGTTTCCGGAGAACACTGGGTTAATAATTCATTTAATTATGTTAACTGTGTTTACAATACATTGTATGTCAAATTAAAATAATTTGTTTTTAAAATGACATTTAGTGACAGAAATCTTTAAATACCTGAACAAAAATCCTCTAATTTATATCAATATCAAAAGAAGTTTTTGAGGGCCTAAATCCTGAATTCAGGAATAATCTTGAACTTTGACACCTCTGTAGTATATTTATTTCTAAATTTAGAATATTTCTTACAGAAATTCCTTTAAGCAAACAGCGCAGACCCAGATGAGACGCCGCATGATGCGGCGTCTCATCTGGGTCTACGCTGTTTGCCAAGGCCTTTTTTCTAGACGCTAGGCATAAATGGGTTAATATGACATCGGCTTTGTAAATGTTTACAAAATATAATGCACAAAAACGATATTTTTAAGGAAAAGTGCAATACCTTCACCCATGAAAAGCTTATTTAACAACCCTCACCCAAACATACCAGAACTTTGACTGACGTGTAGTACATGCTTTATTGTTGTTTTAAGTATACTTGCTGCACAAATATTAAGAAAATTCTCTAAAATGCCAAAGGTTAAATCTATGAATCAAAATATACATGAATGAATCACATATCTCCTCAAAGCTAACCCACAGATTGCAAATGTGGTGACACAGATAAGGCTGATACATTGTGTACTTTGTTATCTACTACTGGAAAGTACATGTATTAAAGCAAACATACTAACTTTTGGTCCAACTGCAATCGGGTTTTGATGAGCCAGATAGGGTTGGTTGCAGTGCATGCTGTTACCCCTACAAACATAATAAGCTTGATTTAATTAAATGTATTATTATTGATCTTGCGAGTCTCGCAATAATAAAACTTAAATGCACACAGTGTTGAAAGTTACTCAAAAGTGTGATTTTGGGAACACCTTGGGGGAGGAAAACACCTTTCCTTCAGAGTTTTTCCAACCACTTTGGGAAAGGGGTCGAGGCTCTTTGGAGTGGACAAAAAAAATCATGTCATTATTTTCTTTTACATCAAGGATTTCGTTCACCATTTAAAGGTTTATATCTCTGTATTTTTTAAGTTGAATGTTGGTTTGTATAATCCAATCTTAAGCACTTAAAATCCAAGGACACAAAATCTTAACCAACAGAGAGATTTTAGCAACTGTTCAAATTAATATATGTTTCCCCAAGTCTTTTTACCACATTACATATGGGCTGTATGTGATCTGTGAAAAAATGGGCTTAATGCATGTGCGAAAAGTGTTCTCCAAGATTAGCCTGTGCAGTCCGCACAGGCTAATCAGAGACGACACTTTCCACTTTTATGATATTTTTCGTTTCAAGAAAGTTTCTTTGAAGCAAAATCAAGTAAAGGCTTGAAGTGTCTTCCCTTATTAGCCTGTGCAAACTGCACAGGCTAATCTGGGATGACACATTACGCACATGCATTAAACCCTCTTTTCACAGAGCGTGGCTTCAAGTATATCCTATTTACTTGGTTATGAGATGGGAAAATTTTCCTCAGACTTAAAAATTAAACTCAAGTTTTCCCATTTCATTTTGACATTAATTTTGTCTTGAACCACAACAAACCTTTTATCATATTGGCCACAACAAACCTTTAATCATACTTCTTTATAACATAAACAGACCTAATTTCCTATTTCTTGGCCCAATTTCAAAGTCTACAATAAGTATTCAACTGCGTCTTAAAATCACATTCATGAATGAATTTTACAACGACCTTGACAAAATATGTAAACGCTAACAGAACCTGTCGTGAATGCTAGGTTTCTAAAATTAATATGTTAAGAACGCAACACAACTAGCGCCAAAATTACCCATTTTATTTCTAATTTTAAACCATGCAACAACCTTTAGACAAACTACATGTATGTACTGGTATTAAAATGTCCTTGACACCCTCATAAAGACAGTTTCAAGTTACTGTAAACAGAAAGATCTGCCAATAAACTGTCATACAATTACAATTATCAAGTTGGGTCACAAACAAGGAATCTTCATGCGTGTGAAAGCAAACACTACAGTTATTTATCTCAAAGTCATTGAAAAATATTTTTTTATTCCAACTGCAGATCATGCGGCTGAATCAATCTTGGAAAACCAGCATAGTGTCACTTTAATACTGGGTTTTAGAGGTGATTCAATCAAAACACATTCCAATTACGTGTACTTTCTTACATGTCCATTGAAAATATGTTATTGAGTAGCATGATGCAATTTATGCTAAAACATTGTCACACTAGAAATGGCGCGGCAGAGGCCGACGCGTATCCCCACGCCGCATGTTTGACCCAAGGGCGCCCCAGGGTTGATCATGGGGCCATGCATAGTTGAGATTGACTGTATTGTCATAAGAGAAGTTCAGTATCAATTAGAAGTGAATGGGTGTAAAAATAAAGAAGTTATAGTAAAAGGCAATTTTGGGAGGGTGTGGCCTATGTGGGCGGGGTGCCCCAGGGTTGGTAATGGGGCCATGCATAGTTGAGATTGACCGTATTGTCATAAGAGAGGTTCAGTATCAATTTGAAGTGAATCAGTGTATTAATGAAGAAATTATAGTAAAAGGCAATTTTGGGCGGGTGTGGTCTATGTGGGCGTGGCGCCCCAGGGTTGGCAACGGGGCCATGCATAGTTGAGTTTGACCGTTTTGTCATAAGAGAGGTTCAGTATCAATTTGAAGTGAATCAGTGTAGAAATGAAGAAGTTAATGTAAAATAACCTAAATTTTTTTTATAGTAAATGGATTTTTTTGGTGGGTGTGGCCTATGTGGGCGGGCGCCCCAGGGTTGGGATTGGGGCCATGCATAGTTGAGATTGACCCTAATGTCATAACAAAAGTTCAGTATCAATTTGAAGTGAATCCGTGTAGAAATGAAAAAATTATAGTAAATGGAAATTTTTGGTGGGTGTGGCCTATGTGGGCGGGGCGCCCCAGGGTTGGGAATGGGGCCATGCATGGTTGAGATTGACCGTATTGTCATAGGTGAGGTCCAGTATCAATTTGAAGTGAATCGGTGTAGAAATAAAGAAGTAAATGTAAAATAACCTAAAAAAATGAGTGATAATTTCTGACGCGGCCCCACCCCAACCCCTATAACTTTTGACCCAGGGGTCAGATCAAAATTCCAAATAGTGCACCGTCGCACATATGCTCATAGCTACCATGTGTGTAAATTTCAAGGTTCTAGTGCTTTTAGTGTAGGAGGAGATAGTGGCCAGGACGGACGGACGGACAGACGGACGGACAGACGGACGGACGGACGGACGGACGGCGGAGATCACCACAATATCCCCACCTTTTTTTCAAAAAGCGTGGGGATAATTATTCTTTATAGAAAGAAAGAACATAGCTTCATCCAATAGTTCTACTGGGTATAATTGCAAATTAGTTTTCAATCAAAACACAATTTTTACTCGCTAGAATACTTTTTTCTTTAAAAAAAAGAAGATAGTAACACATTTATTTATTTGTGACAACTATGCACATTTTTAAATGGATAGAAAATGTATCAGATAAGAATTATACAATGTGTTTTTTTGTTGTTCAAATTCGGGGACGATAAATGGCCACTTCCCAACCGGGACCTAAGAATTCTAATTGATGATCCCCCTCACACCAATAAAAAAAAAATCAGATCAACATGTGTATCTCCCATCCAGCTTTTAAAGTAGAACAGAAGTAAATATGATATTGAAATCAATTATTCTTAATTTTGAAGCATTTGTTATCAAAACAACAGCAACACTAATTTTCCAATTTCAGTCAAAACACAGTAATTTTTCCAAATCTAAATGAACCCGGTCCCATTCCCAAAATGGTGAAAAAAAACACTGATTATTCTATACCCAGGCAGTCCAGTTGATAAAACTTCAAAAGCTGATAAGAATAAGCTTTAAGGTAGAAATAGAGTAACAGTTGGTGGCCAGTTAGTCTAGGGCAAGTAGATTTTAATCTGGGCAATCAAAAGTTGGTCCAGCTAAGCATCAAGCTGTTTAAGCCGCAAACGATGTCTTTCATTAAATTATTGTATGAAAATAGACTACTGTAAATCAATTACAATGTTGTTCTATTTGGCAAATGCAATCTTTCAACTCAGGCTCATAATGGGATATAATGTATTGAAAAGTCTCATCAGTAATGTTGTTGTTCTATTATCAATAATTTTAGTTAAAAGTATTTGATATGACCTGTACTTGGCTCTGGACCCATAACTCTTGGTTTTGCAACTTAAGTAATTAAGAGTATTGCAAGTCCAGGCAACCAACTGTTAAAAGTAGGTTTATATAACTGAAGCTGTTGTCTCTTTGGATAAAGTGAATAAGAAATTAAATGCACAGATTTTAGGTTAAAATAGGTAAGGGGTTAATGGGTCTTAAATGGTGACTAATTGAGTATTGCTCGAAGAAAACATGGCTCAGTGCGTAAAGTGCTGTCCCAAATTAGCATGTACAGTCCGCATAGGCTACCGCTAATCAGGGACGACACTTTCGGTTTTATGGTACTTTTCAATAAAAGGAAGTCTTTTCTTAGCAAAAATCCTGTTTAAGGGGAGAGTGATATCACTGATAAGCAAGTGCAGACTGCACAGGCTTATCCCTGTCAACATCCAACACACATACATGTACATTACGACTCATTTTCATTTCGTTTTCATTGAATAACACTGACCTGCAGTGACTGCTGAGCAGATGTGAACAAAAGGAGTGTCGGGGTTCCATCGAGCATTTAACGTCTTCTTGGTGTTCGCGTAACAGAAAAAGTAGATTGCCCTGAAGATACAGCGCATAAAACAAATTAATGAAAGTTACCCAGTTTTTTAAATTTAATTTTTGCAAAATTATGATGCTTACAACATGATGCTTACAACAGCAGATTTACAATTGCCAAGAAAGTAGCAAACCAGAGAAATTTCCTTTTAACCCTTTCAGTGCGGGAACCGAATTTTGAAGGCCTTTGCAAACAGTTTGGATCCAGATGAGACGCCACAAAACGTGGCGTCTCAACAGGATCCAAAATGTTTGATATTCTGATAATATTCTTTGAAAAAAATCGAAGAAAATGCGAATTTTAGAAATTCAGCAGACGACATTTTAGCAGACGACAAATTTCCCAGCATGCAAAGGGTTAACATAGTTTAAATGTTTGACATTGCAAACAGTGGAAACAGAAGAGTGAATGCTTGATGATCTGCAGAAAATGTGAATTTGATGCAATAATTAAGAATAGTAGAATATAGTATGGGAATAATAAAATATATGAATAATGCATGCATTGTTCATGATCATTTTGTTTTTGAGGATAGTAAAAGTTGTTTTCAGCCCCAGAAATCAATTTAAATGTATGTTTTTTAAGGGAAACCCCTGATTTGATTCATAAATTAATACATAGGTACCTGCTAGGGGCTACTCCGACTAGATTTGGACCAAGACCCTTGAATAACCCCATAACTCCTTCATTTTGTATAATATGCCTGAAAAAAAAAGAAACATGCATGTCAAAATTGAATAAACCACTTACACATTACCTTTTCCAAGTTCTTCAATATCAATGAACAGGGTTTAAAAATAACAGTTTGGCTAACCAAACTTCTCTCAAAACATCTTGAACAGAAAGATGCGTTTCCTAAGGTAATCCAGGGTGAGGATACATTTGTATCACCAGAAATTTTAAGAGCAACTGGCGAGTTGGACCAGGCTCCTAAAATCCATCCTTTTAACTTCTGCACACAGCAGACACATTTAAAATACAGAAAAGTACAAACAGGTTCTTGAAATTAACCTTTTTCCCCATAAGAAGCAAAGTGAAAATGGCTTTTGCAACCAGCATAAAAAATAAAACCAGAACAGCCTGTGAGTAACTCGCAGCCTGTTCAGGTTTTATGCTGTTTGCTGCTCAACAGTAACTACATGTAAGGGTTGGAAATGAAGCCTTTAAAACTTGAATTGAGTAAGAAGGGTCTTAAATTAAATGTAACTTTCTAACGGACTGCAAATGCATCAAAATAGCTAAGTAGGCTAAGTGGTAGAGGGTTAAAGAAGGCAGAATTTGGCTCTTTGATGTAAGCATTTTCCACTTATGAATCAGCAAAATGATCAGTTGGATGCAAAAAGGCTAATTTCACAATATACATGTATTGTTGTATCATTGGAATTGAAAATTGCTTGGCATTTTATTTAAATTTATACCAAACACAATTTGCAAAGCATTAAACAAATATGCCATAACACAATCACTTCAGAATTTCACCTTATATAGCTCCTGAACATTTCAAGTGAAAAGCAATTAAGATTTGACTCGTGCGTTTGAAAATCTGTTGAAATCTCTGACTCTAAATAACAAATTGCAGAACTGTGAGAGTATTACCTGAGACAGAAATATAATCCAACAGATCTACTTTGCGCCAGCTGAAGTGCATGCTCAGCAGCTAAAGTCCCTTGTGAACTAAAGTTTTTACACGAGTTATAGTTCAAGGTCTGCGAACCAATTAGTCCCACATTGGTCGACACAGCTTGCAAATACACTGGCTGGAAAGAGGCACAAGATGACTGTAAGCGAGTCTTTACCACTTCAAGTGGACAAGTTAGCACAGCTCCGACTGTTCCTCCAATTCTGAAATGACAGACACAACCATGAAATTTGTCTGAAAATTCTAACTTAACCCTTTCAGTGCGGAAACCGAATTTTGAAGGCCTTTGCAGAACGTGGCATCTCATCAGGATCCAAACTGTTTGCTATTCTGATAATATTCTTTGAAAAAAATCGAAGAAAATACTAATTTTAGAAATTCAGCAGACGACATTTTAGCAGACAACAAATTTCCCAGCGTGCAAAGGGTTAACCCTTTCCTGCTCAGACGCAAAGTAAATATGGCTATATGCAACCAGCATCAAACCAGAACAGCCTGAGAGTCAGGTTTTATATTGTTTCTTCTTATCAGTAGCTTAGGGTTAAAAATGAAGCTTTTTAAACTTGGCTCTATTAAGACAATAAGACTAGTCTTTAATTTAATTTCATTTCTTAGGTACTTCGTACCTACCATTGTATATTGTACCTACCTGAGTTTTAAAGCTAGAAGGTTTAAAATTACAAGCAGAATGAGATAAATACTGTAGTCATGTTTGGGCGTGTTGAAACAGTTATTTCAAATAGACAAATAATTCAAAATGTGTTTTATGTCCATCTAACTAATTAAAAGTCTTTTATATAAAGATATAACTGAACTGAAATAACTGTTTGCTATCCATGAAAATTAAAAAAACTTCACCTGCCAACCTTCTCAGATAAATTTAAAAGGAGTACCTGTGAAATCAAGGTGTATAGCTTATTTTGACCTTATCAATATATTATGTATTAAACTTGTCATTCGATAGAGACCATGCACTTTAGTATAATAGATAAAATGTTCAACTTAAGCTTTATAACATTTATGACTTTCATTATTCCCTAAGGCCACTTGTGTGAACTTGTAAAGCTGTTTGGAAAGTTAGTTGCAAAACCACAAATCAACTCCAGCTACATGTACATGTGTATGCCCCTATGGGTGGCTAAGAGACTTACATACATGTACAGTCTCATATTCATATAAGCTCAAAACATTGAAGAAGTGGATGATTATTTTCAAAAGGTTTTACTTAACAAATAATCAACAACAAAATAATTATATTCATCACACAATTTTGTTCACACTACCATAAACTAGAGCTTTGTCACAGACGTGATGAATACCCCCACATGCTGTATTGACAAAAAATATTTTGCATGTTGTCTACACAAAAAACAGTGGACACCATGCTCAATGTTTAAAACGCACTAAGTTACCCCGTGACCTAGTTTTTGACCTGCCGTGACCCATCTTCGAACTTGGCCTAGACATTATCTAGATACAACTTCTGACCAAGTTTGGTGAAGCTCAGATGAAAACTACTTGAAATTGAGAGTGGACACCATGCTAAATGTTTAAAATGCACCAAGTGACCCCCTGACCTAATTTTTGACCCGGCATGACCCATATTTGAACTTGACCTAGACATCTAGATACAACATCTGACCAAGTTTTGTGAAGATCGGTTGAAAACAACTTGAATTAGAGAGCGGTCACAGGGCTTTTTTTCCTGACTTTGTGAAGCGGCCCTGGCCCCCTTATTTTGTGAAAAAATGAGTCGCGAACTTTTCAAAATTGTGAAAAAATGAGTTGCAATCTTTTCAAAATTGTGACAAATTGAGTCGCGAAACTTTTCAAAATTGTGAAAAATTGAGTCGCGAACTTCTTAAAATTGTGAAAAACCGAGTCGTGAAATTATTAAAATTGTGAAAAATGACCCATTTTGTAAAAATTCACGGCCATGTTAGGTTTGTGAATTGTCCTTTTCAAAATTGTGAAATGTCCTTCCACGGCCACTCATAAAGAAGGAAAAAAAAGCCCTGGGTCACTTAATACGGACCGACCGACCGACAGACAGACAAGTTCACTCTTAAGTCAGTGATTTTTTTTGCTCAAATTTACAGCCGAATTTCGGCTGCTTCCCAATTGCGAAAATACACGTTTTTTCCCAAAATTCTGACCAAAATTTCCCAAAAAAAGCCCAACTTCCAAAAAAACAACAAAAAAAGTTTTTTTTTTTTTTTTTTTTTAGAAAGAAGTCTCATATAACTTAATTATGATTTCTTAAATCTAGGTCTCAACTTTATTTTTTAAACATCTTACACAATATATAACTTGAATTTAGTAATTTTTGTCCATAAATCATTATCAAACTTGCCACTTTTATTGATTAAAAAAAAAACCAATTTGACCAGACTCCTTTTCTAGAAAACTCCCTGAACATGCACTTAAAAACAATATCACTTCTGTTACTTATAATCCTATTTATAATGCTTAGTTTTTCCCAATTTCATGGTTTATCGCGCTATTTTTCCCAATTTCACGGTTTATCGCGCTAATTTTCCCAATTCAAATGGCACAGGCTGTAACAAATTAAAGCAAAAAAAATCACTGTAAGTTATATATCCCCCTAAACTTCGTTTGTGGGGGTATAATAAAGGCTATCTATGCCTTGACATACGGTAACAATCACCTAGTTCTTCTTGAATGCTTTGAGCTTTTATGAGTACATAGGTACAGCTCAACATTAATTCATTGTATTAATACTAATAGTGCAAGAGCTCCAATGCCATATAACATTATAAGTGGCGTAAAAGAAGACAGAAACAACACTTGCTTTGGTCAAAAGACGTTTCCTCACACTTCAGCGACCTGGAGGGTCAATAGCTGGGAGATGGATTATTGCAACTAAAGAATCAACCACGTGTTTCATCAAGGACAATGTCATCATCTGAGACCAGGCAGATGTGTATCACAATCATGCAATACTATTCCATTGTTTCTGGGTTAAAATAAATTTATTTCTACAACTACAAACCTTAAAATGTCAGCATATAATAATGGATCTCAATGTTTATCTTGCATTTAAGTATCTCACCATACTTAATCATTCTCAGGCCTTGCTACACAATCGGCACATAATATTTGAGTTTACATAAACCATATCGTTTGCATTCTTAAACACAAATATTTTAATTTCTATAAAAGAATCATCATTTGTCACTTGTGCAAACCATAAGTAAAATATAACATTTGCATTTCAGAATAAGAATTAAATATGTGTGCACGATAACTGTGTTTCGTAACCGATCAACTTTATTCATAATTCCGAAATGAAAATGAAACGGTTGTAAACGTTTAAGTAAAAATCAACGAATACACTCCACTTTCCAGCAATGATAGTTGGTAAAATTACATGCAAACTTACCCTCCAGCAACCAAATGAATTCCATAATTATTGTTTGAAGCCATCAACACGAGTTACACCTTACACTTCGCCATCGAAACGTAAATAACACAATAACGTCAACACAATTTCGTAGAGTGAAAATTTCCATCACACTCACACGGTTCTGTGTTTACATTTATAGCAGCCAATCAAAATGAAGGACATAACTCGGTCGCTGTTCTTATTGGTATTCTTATTGTAGCACACCGCGACCTCGTGCACAAAAAACCCTGACCCTGAAAAAAGTATGTGGGTCACAAATATTTATTTTGGTCACATGGCGCTTTTCGTGCAGGCGGTCTGTGTTCAATGCCCGTTAAACTTTTTACAATAAATAAATATTTGTCAATAAACGTTTTGATAGATAGTGTACATACACGTGATGCAATTCATATATTTATAAACGTTCTGTCATAGATATATCATTCTTTATAATGGAAAGTGCTAGATATCTACACAAAAATAGGTAGGGTCATTTTTTAAATAAATTAACGTTCTATATTCCTTACTGGGATCTTGGTTATTCTACACATTGAAGCTGCGACTCGAACTATGGACCTTCTTAGATCGCGTGTCGGCTTTAGAAAAAAAGGTAAAGTTTCAACGGTCCAACGAATCGTTATAGATACTGACCTCTTAAACTTCGAAATACACGTACAGACCGTACGTAACGGTATGTCTGACCACACACTGACCGTGTATTTATTGCTACACGGTCTGGTGAATAAGATGATTCAATGCATTACATGGTAAAATCCAGGACATCGATCGTTCTTACTATGGTTGGCGTATGTTAGCCTCGCTTGATTGGTCATTGTCGGCTCGGGTACTACGGGGTACTTTGATGTACCCCGGGAACAGAAGTATACTTAAAAAAATAATAAGTTAAAATTTTCTTAAACGTAGGTCTGCACAGCCTTTGTAAACGCTGCAAAAGTCATCCACCGGCTTAAGCAACCTGAAGCTATATATATATCAAAGCGCTGAAAGCATTGCACTTGTTCGCCGTTGCGTTACCATAGACACAACTCATTTTTCAAAATAAAGTTATTTGCCTCACCTTGCGCATATAAAAGCGGATATGACTGCCGGCACCAGTTGTCTGCCTTTCTCTCTGTGCTCCTGTCATTGGCAGGCTGTCGGATCCTCTCCTCTCCCAACTCCAGTCCAAAATGCACAGCACGTCTTCACTTGCATATGTCATGGACAAGTGCTTTTAGGTCGCGCTTGCAGATGTCCGTGTAGCGGAGATGTGGCCGACCGGTTGTACTCTTGCCTTAGACAAGCTCTCCATACAGGACGTATTTGGGGATTCGGCTGTTATCCATCCGACGCAAATGCACTCGGCATTAGCTACAACCACCTCCCCCAGCTGCTGCTAAGACAAAAAAGTTCGTTGAAATTTTTTTTTTACTTATATAATATAAAATATAAGTAAAAAAAAAAAAATTCGACGAACTTTTTTGTCTTGTTAATTTGTATAATTAATGTACAATTTTGAGAGCATTGGGAGGTTATAGCAGCTGGGGGAGGGGGATTGTAGCTAATGCCGAGTGCCTGTGATAGGACGCACATGGCCCAGCTATCTTAGACGACGCTGACGAAGAAGATTGGTATGCTGAGGATGGCTTCCCTCTCAGCACATCGTGATTTGTCACGCAGTCGCTCCATGAGATGCAAAGTACGAGTCGGAGGCAGCGCAAATGGAAGGCGCTTAGCCTTTTCTACTGGGATGCGTACAAGGTCAAGGATTCGATTGCATACATGAGATTGCTTAACACGCAGGCCTTTACACACCTATCATGGTGCTTTAAGTACGCATGCTATTTTTTCGGCGTCAGCTGTATACGCCAGCTTTTCACCTTAGCCTGACCTTTGTTAGCGTCCAATAGAACTCAAATAAAACTTCCCGCGGCCAAGTACAGATGAATACACTTCATTGACTGCATTGGCTGATTTGATAATACCACTAGAACATTGGAAACATGTCCGCGTCTTTGTAACACTGTTTTACTGCGTGTTTAGCATGAAACAGTTTTATCTCTAATAAAAAGGCTTTATAGATAGAACAGTTTTACACTCAATCTCGACATCAATACAGTTTGTGCGTACATCTTTTATTTTCAGAGGATTTTCAGCGCGAGAACGTTGTGTACATAAAGGCCATGTTCTCATATTTAGTACTGACTTCCATATTCCTGTCAACATGTTATATGTAAAAGTATAAAGAGCAGTGGAAGCGATGCCTCACTTTAATGTGTTGCATTTCAACCCGCGAGGTATAAGGGGTCAGTTCGCGGTTAGTGTGTTTGAATGTCAGAGTTTATATACAGATCAGACCTTCTGTGCTGTTCGGAGTTCGCGGTCAGTTATATAATAGTTATATAATAAAGACGCTATAGCGTGAACTAGGTGAACCGGAATTTTCTTTACCACCAGAAAGATGTGAAATGAAGATATCCAGCGATATTATTTTATGGCATGTCAATAATAGATTCTTAATGTGTTTTCAACAATACCATGATAAATATTATTTTAATTAATTAACAAGAATTATTCCATCATATTTACTAATGAATTTTTGCAGCATATTGACTAATGTATTAAGTATGAGCGCGATGATTCTCGATACTGTTAATAATCGAATCAAATACACGTAGCAATTCCCGATAAACCACTCAAACAGGTTTGTTCGAAGAACGCGCGTATACATATTTAAAATATGTACGGAGACTTCGCGTGTGGCCGGTTGACTTTGGTTTTCTTTTTTGTATCTTTAGGTTTATGACCAGCAATATGTAATAATGTAAAATAAGCCGCGAAAACTCCGCGTAACATCCCGTACTGCGTTTGATGCAGCTAAAAACTGCACAGAAAAAGATATTAGCTATCCTTGATCTCATTCATTTAAATCTTTACCTTCCATAAACTCCAACCACAATCAACGCCGTATATCTTTTTTAAAGATATTTCTTGTTCACACTCACTTTGATAGCCTGTTAATGTTTGTTGAGGTCTTGCCAATCCTGCTTCTAGTGAGAAGCTGACGACATCTAATACATAGTTAATTATTAGTTATTAATGGTGATGGGTGATGGTTCGGCATGCTTAGCCATCACCTGTGTTAATAACATGTAGATTTAAACACCTTTGTATGAAACTGTCTGAGTACATCACATTTTATTGTAGATCAAACACAAAATTGGGATTATAATTAATTTGTGAAAACTTCAGCTCATAGGTATGCATGCAATTCTTATTTTAATTCTTCTTAAAGACTGAAAAGAGAAACGTTGAAAGCAGAAAATGACGATTTCAACATATGAATTTAAATTAAAGAGTTTAAAAAGTGTTTGGGTATGTAACATATTCGACGTAGGCAAAGGTCATTCGTAAATACTCGGCATATCTCGGCAAAGCCGAGATAAACTTACCGACTGTGAAAGTGGCCGACGTTATCAGAAAGACATACGTGTACTTGCCACAAGAGAATTCAAGTTTTATTTTCGCTAAACTCGGTGTCGCAAATCAAGTCTTACTGACTGACATGTAGACAGCCACGATTAGTAGTGGTCACAGCCGCGTCAATGCAAGCAATTTTGGAGGCCGAGAATTTCCTAAATTTATAAGTTGTTTGTGTCTTTTCCTTCATGTAAACCATGCTTTTTTCAATGTCTATTTGTATATTTATAGCTACAAAACAAAAATACAAAAGAAGAACGGAGATTAAATAAACACATGTAAGTCAACCAGCAACACGGGAATCTCCCATATCAACCAATAGTTCGACATTTATCGCACCCTTTGAAAGTCGGACTTTTGAAAGTATTTCAGCATTATAGTATATTTTAATTAGCTGACATGGATATGGTCTCCGCCTGGCAACGGAGAGGCCCCGGATCGATCCTCGTTCAGAGATCAAGATATTCTCCAAAAACACACCAACTACTGGATCTAAAATAGCAAACCGACCAGTGTCTTGATATGCATAAAGCTTGCGTTGAACTCGGACTAAAATAAGAAGGTATAAGAACTCGTTCTTTTTTTTTCAAACGTGTGTGTGAAAACGACGATTTAAGCTGAAATTCCGTTCACAGTCATACCCCATCATAAAGCGCCCTATAAAAGTCATTAGGCAACGTAAAGGGTTCACTAATTTCAGTCCCTGGCGAAACTAACTGTAAGAAAAATTGACAAATGAGTTGTCTTGTCTGATCTTGCTAATTATATTTCGTTGGGGCAGTTGTCAGAGGGCTCGGAATGGTAAGCACAGTATACAAGAGGCAAATTAGGAGCAAAGTTACCAGATATACAGTGATAATTTTTCATTTTTAACCAATGAGTTTTTAAAGTGCACATGTGCTTAAACAATGAGCTTTTTCCAAAAATCAATGAGCTTTTTTGGTTTTCAAATTATGAATAAAAAAACTTGAAACATCAACGAAGTTCTAATGATTCATTAACATTTAAATTTCGAAAAGTAACTGTTATTACTAAAAACACAAAACATTAACACTAAGTTCCGAGTTTGTTATAATTAAATTAAAAACACATAACATTAACACTTGAGTTCCGAGTTCAGTTCTTTGAATAGAGTCGACCATCCTTAGCCTGCCACCACACACTGACTACCTCCAATTAATTGATCTTGACAGGGTTTGAATTTTTTTTGGGGGTGGCATTTTGACAGTTCAGAAAGCGAAAGCAGATGCGAACGTTTCGATGGTTCTACGTCGTCTTATTTAACCTTATAGTTTACGCACAAAGCAGACAACCAGCATGAAACGCAGATACAAATGACATAGTATACATATAGCCTGTGTAACAGTAAAAATCACCTTTTGCGTTCCGATGAAATGCGGAAAAATTCCATTCTATACATAGATGGTGACGTCACTACGTTATTTTCACGTCACTACGTACGTTATTGTCACCTCTATACTCAATCGCACATTCTCGGCCCTTTCCGTCAAACATCGGATAAGTACCTCGAAGGAGATAGTATGAATACACATTTCGGAAGCGGTATTGCGGTCTACCTACGCGGGCCTACGCGAATCAAAATTACAAAGCAAAAACAAACATGGCCGGTTTTGCGAGTTGTTTACATTTTGCAAATATGAAAATGGGGATTTTCTATGCTCTGAAGCCAGAACAAGTACAAACTCTACAGGAATTATAGACGCCATCGTTGTTATTGTTTTTGTTGTTGTAACATTCTTAGAATGGTATCACGTGGGTGGACTACTTTCAACCCGTATTTCTCCCGAGTCCGATTATGATAATCTGCGAGGGGTACCGAATGCTCTATACTTAGACGCATCACGCACCTCCATTTGGAGGCATTTATGACTACGACACAAAGAAGTCCGCGGATGAATGAAGAATTTGCTTTATAAGTAAACATTCATGTTATGATTTAAAAGTTAAGTATTATTTTGTTCAGTCTTACGGTCTTATGTTAGTATCAATTATAATTTTCGTTAGTTTTCAACAATTTCGCTCTTTATTCATATTTTTTTAAACAGAACTTTCACTTTCGGTTGTATAACAACATGTAACCTTTATTGACGAAAGTTTGCAAGTTTTCAAAACCGCTTAAAAAGTTTCAGAAGGTGTGTCTGATGCATGTTTTGAATAGACACAATGTCATAGCTATATTGCCGACTAGTATGGGAACAATTTGATAGTTCAAGTGGCTCCATTTGCATTGCAAGAGAAGTTCAAATTGACTTGTTCCGTTTGTTAAATTTTGACACCCTTATTATATATTTTTTTATAAGTGCCTGATAGATTTCTTTCTTTAAATAATTGAAATCATTGAAAAATTTAGTAAAAGCACAGCATTGATGTTCTATGATGGTCATTTTTAGTGGAATAGTATGTTACAATAAAACAATTATAACTATTGTATTAATGAATTTAGATTAGGTGTCATTTTTAAATGGGGTAGTAATTCATTATATGAGATTAGCACATTATATAGTTGAAAAATAAATAACACTTTAATGACTTACCATAGTGAAATAAAGTAGCATAGAATATGTTGCAGGTCATAAAATGTAAAACTGAAGTTCAAACTCAGAAGAAGCTTTACAAATATTTTACACTGACAATACTGTTGATTTTCCAAAAAAAATCCTACCTATCTTCATGCCCTAGTTTTTTGGGGAAAATTTAAATATTATTAATATCATTGAGTTAAATTATTAAAATATCAATATGTTTTTATTACATTAGCTAATTATAGTATTATATTATTAATAATGAAATACTTTGCACGGAAAGTCCAATTCTGTTTTAATTAGTCTTAATTAGCTACTAGTAAAATTGAAAATATCAGTGACATCCAATAATTGGATTATATGCGTGTGAATGCATATGTTTTTTTGACAGTTACATAGTACCCTATTTAATTGTATAACAAAAAATAACTATAGTTCCACAACCCAGCCCAAGTTTACACAAACTGAATTAATTCATCAATTGATCCTATTTAATTATATTAAAAACAACATGTGTAAGATTTTGAGAATATCCCATGTATTCCTCTAGTATTCCTTTAGTACACCCAAGGTTGGCACCAATCGACCACCCCCGGTTAAAACCGCCCCGGTCAATACTCCCAAATTTGTCATTACTGGTCAATTGAACTTTACCCCCAATTTTGATTAATATTCCATGCTTAATTAACAATATTGATAATATAAATAAAACAGACATGTTGCCAATAATGTCTTAAGCTATTAATACCTACTATTTTAAACCTGTTCATACAAATAAGTCAAAGTTGGTCAACTGGATTTTTCTGGTTGATTGATTTTTTTTCAATTCTAATGAATCATGAATGCTCAGAAAATTCTGTGCTTGATTCAACACGAACCTGTCAATTACTGTGTATTAGTTGTTCCTCATGCCCCACTGTCCCCAGTCTTCTCACAGTCTTCTCACCTATACAGGTTAGGGCATCCAAAACTGATAATAGGGCCTTAAATGGCACCTTCTTGACACAACCCTTACTAGTCATGTATTCTTGCCTGGATTTCTTTAAGTACTTTTTAAACAAAATAGTGAAAAATTATTTTATTTTCCATTGATATAAAAATTGAAAAAAAAAACATAATTAGAAATAATTATTAAAAGAAAGTAGAGTAGACCCACAATTGGTAAACATTATTTGTTGGCAAAATCAAGAACTTTGATTGCTTATTCATTTGAAGACCAATTGAACTTTAAAATATGAAAACCCTCTTAATACAGAAAGGAGACAAGTTAGAAGTAACTATTAAATTAATAGCAAGTTATATCCTTTTGTGTGAGTGAAATGAAATAGCCTAAGGGAAGATTTGCTTCATTGTCACTTTCAGAGACATAACACTGCATGCATTTTATTACCAATTAAGGCTTAGGGGCCAGATTTATGACCCTAGAAACCACACTAGTTCTGTTTGTCTTTCTGCCTATCAAATAGATATATCAATAGATCAGTGAAATGATGTATTATGGTTGTTTTTAGGGAAGCCTCAAACAAATTTTACCAATTAAATAGATCTAATTAGAATTGTTTTTATAAGTACCTGAATTTTTTCTTTCATTTATTGAGATCCTTGAAAAATTGAGTAAAAACACAGCTTTGATGTTCTTTGATGGTCATTTAAAGTGGAATAGTTGTGATTTTTAATGAAGAATAATAACTATATCCAAGTTTTAACAGAAACACAAATTATTTTGACTAAATAAATATCATATTGGGATATTTATTTTGAGACAAGTAAATAAAATTGTTATGTAACATTTAAATTATAATGTCCCAATACAGCTAGTATGAACATTTTACATTGATTTGTAGTACTCAGGTGTTACCTCTCAAAAATATTCTTTAAAAATTAAAGGAAACTCAACGATGAAAATATTTTCAAAACCAGGCAAATAATAGGAAAGTTATGTTTTCACTAATATTAAGTAACAACACACACCTACCAATGAACAATATATCAGGCACTTATGGTGCAATATACAAGCGTTAATTGGATTAGCAAGTGTATATAACAAGATAACAGCTATTGTGTAAAGGGGTACTTATGGTGCAATATACAGGCCCATTAATCAGCATTGATGAGATTAGGTGACATCTTTAAAGGGGGATAGTCATTCATAAGATGAGATTAGCACATTATCATACAAAAACATTTTTATATAGTAATAGTTTATCACTGTTTTAATTATTATTAATAAATTGCTTTGAATTTACCTTTTTTTAATTCATAAAGTTATTAATTTTTCCTTAAATTCCACAAATTCATTTAATAAAAACGGATAATTGTGTTTTGTGTTTCTTATATCAATAAGTTTTTATTACATTTGCTAATAAATTATATTATTAATAATGAAATAATGTGCAAGGAAAGTTCAATTCTGTTTTAATTAGTCTAAATGAGTTATTAGTAAAAAAATAAAATATCAGTGACGTCCAATAATTTGATAATAAACATATGAATGCATGAAAAAAAATGTTGACAGTTACAAAGTAAATATTTATTTATCATATTTAACTGTTACAAGAAAAACAGTTTCGAAATTAATTTAAATTTGATTTTACCATTTTTCAATTCACCAATTGACCATATTTAATTGGATAAAAAACAACAAACACTACATTTGCACAACCCTGCCCAGGTTCACTCAAACTGAAATAAGGTGTTAATTGTGTATTCAAAATGGGTCTTGATTACACATTATTCTTGGTTGCATTTGTGTTGAGCAACATGTATAAGATACTCAGTAAGATTTTGAGGATATTCCATGTATTCCACTAGTACACCAACATGCACTTACTAATGATTTACATGCAATCATTACACAGTTAAACCCTCCAAAAACAATTCTAAAACCAAAAAACCATACAAGCTGCTTCATAGATATTAAAAGTTAATTAAAGACTTCATAAACAAAATAATAATTTTGATAATAAACAAATATTATACTTCAACCGAACAATTATAAATTTATTGGGGGGGGGGGTGGGAAACATCTGCACTAAAACTAAAATGGGGGGGAAACGTCTGGGGAGGAAACGTCTTTGAGGGGAAACGCCTTGGGGAGGAAACGTCTTGGGGGGGAAATGACCGGAAACCATTCCCAAAATGGTGAAAAAAAACACTGGCATATAAATTAAATGGAAAACATACAATATTATGTCAAGAAAAATAAAGCTGTAAAAATCTCACCTGCTTGTCTTTGATGTTGCAATTAGCACATTCAGCATTTTCAGTATCTACTAAATAAATATATGAAAGTGCCAAATGTCCAAGATACCATGACGTCTTCCTCAAAATGTTAGATCCTTCGAACTCCTTTTTATTTTATCCCTGACTAATCCTCTCACACATTAGGCCTACATGTAAGATTCCTTTTAATGTTCAAAGCGTTTATTTTAATTCGTTTACGTTCTCAAATTTCAGCAGGTATTTAATTATAAATATTGATTTATGATTTTGATTTATTTACTATTTCGAAGATACAGTCTTGCAACATGTTTAATTAGTCTAAGTTACGTGTTTAGTGATTCTTACAAACAATAGACTGACATGAAAAGTGGCTCCTTTTGAAGCACAAACTGCATCCAACTATATATTACAGCTGGCCCGGTTTGATGGGGCCTGTTTTTGATAATAATTAATTACCATTTTTCACTTCCGTGTTTATTATGTTTACCAACGCCATGATGGAAAAAAGTCCGTTTCCCACAATGCTTAGCGCGCATTCACACAGGTCAGTAAAGACCGGTGTGACACAATGGAAAAATTCGAGCAGTGTTAAGTATTGACAAGTATCTTTCGATATTGTCTTTCTTGAGAATCAATGCGCTTTTTTAGACGCAGTTATTTTTGTCACATGCGCTTTTGGTAATTTTAATGCGCAAATTACGCAAAACGCATATGAAAAATTATCACTGGATATATATTTAAACATATTCGGCGTATATCATGATTTGAAAATAAACTTTTGACAAACAAACGCAAGTCTAAACAATTAAATTAAAAACTATCTTTTTTCATTTGGTAGTGTTTTATAAACAGCATGAAATGTTTTTATGTATTGTATACTTATGAATACAAAAACTGTGTTTAAACAGTCTAAAAAAGTAGATAGTACATATCATATTTCACATACTTTGTATACATACGTTTTTATAAATGCTGGTATTTGCGGAATGTAAGACATCTGACACAAATCCATTTCAAATATTTACACGTATATTCAAACTACGCGCTCATATATATAAATTATACACAACTGGATCATGTGTTCCGTAATGATATATTATGTAGTTTACAATCGTTAGTTGTTTTTTTACGATTGAAGTATATGGTATATTAGCATTTCATTGAGAAGAAGAGCACATTAAAAAAAACTCATGTATGCCTCATTATATGAGTCGCGTTCTGAGAAAACTGGGCATAATGCATGTGCGTAAAGTATCGTCCCAAATTAGCCCGTGCAGTCCGCACAGGCCAATCAGGGACGACACTTTTCGCCTTAATTGGATTTTTGCAAAGAAGAGACTTCATTTAAACGAAATGTCATAAAAGCGGAAAGTTTCGTCCCTGATTAGCCTGTGCGGACTGCACAGGCTAATCTGGGACGACACTTTACGCACATGCATTAAGCCCAGTGTTCTCAGAACACGACTCATATATACCAAGATACGTTTCGGTAGCAAGTTGAAGTAAGACTGTGTTATTAATAGCAAACGGTTAGATGTCTTTTCTTTTTATCATGAACGATTTCCAGACAGGCTGACGGAACACTGATCATGATATCCCACGAATTGGAATGTATTGCGTTTGAATAAAGTATGCAATATTTGTGCTAGATCGATGACTTATGAAAACCCAATAATTTATATTGTTTGTATGTCAATACAATACAAAACTATATATGTTTAAGTATATCAGGGTAGGGATCTATGGGGAATAGCAAGAATTAGATTATATAAAATATGTCAGTACACATAAAGGATACAGAAGATACGTGTATAATGTTATAACAGGGCAGCTAAATGCTTGCGAGAAGCAATTTTGTTCAATCGCAATTACCTTGATCTGAGATACGATAGCTGCACGTTCAACATTCGGCTAACATCGTTGCATAACGCAATATACTGCCTCCCTATAATTTTCAATTTGATGAATGCAGTAGTTGAATTCTGCAAACTTTTATTAGCTGTTGATGAAGGTTAATAAAGGTCGCATCCTTAATTGCAAAAAAATGAGTTCGCTTTGCAAAAAGATGAGAGCCGTCAGTGAAAAATAAGGGTTTTGCCTGAAAAAATGTTAGAGTGAATATGTCTTCAGTGTCGTCATCGTCTGAAACCATGTATTCCTCTGTCACTACACTCTTTCAATCAAGGAGCATAATGTATTTCGTGGAACATGGGATCCGACGTTTTCTTTTTTGTCCTTTTCATTTTTCCTATATATAATCTTAAAAAGCAGTTCATGATTCTTGGCGGACATTTTATTTTGCCGAAAATGGCGCATTACCTCTTGCATGCCTGATCAAGGTCATGGTCACACTTGATGATTATTGTTTGAGCATCCGTTTTCCTGGCTCTATTTGTTTTAGGCCTATGCCTTTTGAAGAAATTTCATGACGCTGGACTGAAGGGTGTATTCAACGTTTGAAGCACCATTTGTCGTGTCTGCATTGAGAAAAGGTATGATGCAGTCGCGCAAAATCAAGGTCAAGCTTTGGAGTTAGTCTTTATTTTCGTATAAATTAAAAATCGGTAACGCCATTCAAGTATTTGTACGCTACCTTTCTTAAATGTTTATCACATTGACTGAATGTGCAGAAGGCCTGGCGCAGTGAGGTCACCTAAATCAACACGTCGCACTCGAATGGCTAAATGATATTGCTGCCTGCTAAGAACATTAATTAATTCGGTTTATATATGTTTAAAGACAGAAATTAGCCGTGCTCTGTGATTAGGGGGTTTAATGCATGTGCGTAAAGTTTCGTCTCATATAAGCCTGTGCAGTCCACACAGGCTAATCAGGGACGACACTTTCCGCTTTTATGACATTTTTCGTTTTAAGAAAGTCTCTTTTCATCAAACATCAAGTTTTTTTGCGGAAAGTGTCGTCACTGAATAACGTGTGCGAACTGCACAGTCTAATCTGGGACGACTCTTTACGCACATGCATTAAACCCACTTTCGCACACCACGGCTCAAATTTATTTTAGAGACCCAGTACAATTGGGTCAGTTGAGTAGTTTATGTAAATTGGATACTTAAGATGTTAATCGCTGTCGCTAAATCGGGATTTCTATTATACTTTAGCGTATCTTGTGTTACATCCGTGACGGAAATGAACATTAATGTATATTTGCGAAGTACATTTTGGATTAATAGAGCAGGCATGGCTGTCTCCTTGAACATCGTGTGACCTTTATCTGTGCATACTAGCTTAATCAAAACGGAAGGTCCACACATTACAATGACTACTATATGAGACTCGTTCTGAAAAAAACTGGGCTTAACGTATGTCCGTTAAGTGTTGTCCAATATAAGCCTGTGCAATCCGCACAGGCAAACCAGGGGCCACACTTCCCACTTGTATGAAATTTTTCGTTTAAAGAAAGTCTCTTCTAAATTTAATTCCAATTTAGGGGAAACGTGTCGTCCCCTATAAGCCTGTGCGCAATATAATCTGGGACGACACTTTGCGCACATGCATTCAGCCCAGTTTTCCTACAACGCAGATCTTTTTAATAGTATACGAAACGATTGAATGGATAAATTAAGTTTCAGTGGTACATAAATATTGAACAAATTGTTTGTAAAAATTCACTATATTAATTAAATTAGTTTGCCCCCCCCCCCCCCTTCGAAGAAGAGGGGGTATATTGTTTTACACATGTCGGTCGGTCGGTCCGTCCACCAAATGGTTTCCGGATGATAACTCAAGAACGCTTAGGCCTAGGATCATGAAACTTCATAGGTACATTGATCATGACTGGCAGATGACCCCTATTGATTTTCATGTCTCTACGTCAAAGGTCAAGGTCACGGTCAATGCCACGTTTGGGGGGCATATGTCTCCGACCGCGGAACACTTGTTTGGACAAGTCTTTAATAGCAAAATATAACAGTATGAGAAGTCATCCTAAACTAAGAACTTTTCATTAACTCATTAATTAATAAATATATCATTTGGACAGTTTTTCTGTTTCATTAATTTTGAATGTTGCGAAATTTCAATATGGACGAATTTGTTACTAACATTTAAGTTAGAAACTGAACAAATAAACCAATTTCATATTTCTTTCCAAACAAATAATTTTTATAAACGTAAATGTTAACTGAATTACACATTATATATTGACCAAATTAATTTGACATTAACCTTTTGCTTAAACCATCACGATACACGAGTGTGATTTTATGTTAATGTGCTTTAAACGAAATCGACCGGTATAACGACAAACTGTTTTTGACGATTTAATGTATGCCAGTTATTGAAAAAATAAATAATACATATACGCATTTATGTCTTAATGTATTGGCAATTTGGCTCACTTATTGACCAAGCGATAGTCTGCCAATAACAAGCTGTTGATCTTTATTCTTGATCACATGTTTATCTCCGTGTAGTAAATACTATAAATACTGACTTATTGTAGTTTGTAAAGTCTGCATTTACACATTCAAATAAAGGCATGATATACCGGTATGTGCAGTGCCGGTTTAGCACCGTGAAGGCCCATAGACCGTGAATTTTTTGGGGTCCATGCCTCAGACCCCTATAGTCGGCATAAGGCCTACTACAGCCTACAGTGCCCAGTCGATGTCATTCGATTAATATAGCCTACCTGTAACATGGCTGGCAAGACATTAAATGTGACAATTACTTTTATACGTATAAAATCCATTTTAATACCGTAATGTTTAGTACTGCGAGAAAACCGTGTTACAGGCTTAGACAGTAAATAAAAAACTTTCGTCTATCATGGGTCCCTAAAAGTCGCGGGGCCAACTATGCAAAATGGGTAATCCGGGACTGTATATGTGTATGAGATCGCACATAGAACATGCAATATTGTTGATGCACGGTAGTTAAAAGCGGTTGTGGTTTAATCCAATACATTAGATCTCCAAACAGTTGTGTATTGGCCGATACATAATCGTACAGAAAATCATTTTGAAACTACGTTATGTCGTGCTTTATTGATATATCGACACGATTCAAGTTGCAACTTTTTACGATCCATACATACTTTGAAGCACAATATATTGGGCTTGGTATCATACGCGAATTTTTGTTAAAATAAATCTACGCACACATGCATGTTGAATTGGAGAGTAATTTAAACCGGTGCTTATTCAAGCTTAACGATGAAAAATAATTGTAACAAACGCATTATTTGCTCTTGCGTCATTTTTACTATTTGTTATACCATCGCCTCTGTTCGATTTGACATGTTTCTAAATATTTAACGTTCTTTATATTACGTGTAATGGAAATGTGGGAAATACCCATGCCTATTATGAACTGTTTAAACGAGATCGTAATTTAATTCAAACGAACGCAATATCGTTCTATTATGAATGTTTATTTTTTCCATTTTTCATGTAACGTATAAAGTGACGTGTTCGTGTGTTCTTTTGATTAATTAAAATTTCATACGTAGATAGTCTCAGATTCATGGAGAGTAAGTTGGTTCCTTTTTCCTAGTTCCTTATTCCTTATTCGAATAAGGAATAAGGAACAGTTCCTTATTCCTTATTCACGATTTCTTATTCGAATAAGGAATAAGTAACAGTTCCTTATTCCTTATTCACGCTTAACATATTTGACTAAGCTTTTTAAGAAAAATAATGCAATCAATTCTTAATTTAATCAAAACTAAATAACAAGAATACATTTAATTTGTGTATAACGATACATATTCATGTTTCTTCTTAGCGGTTTAATAGGATTTCTTGTATAACCCGAGCCGGCATTATCTACTTCGAATTCTAGCTTCAAATCAACCAAACCTTAAGCCTGTATACTTATTTAACGTTTATGTGATATAAAAATGCAATCTAGTACATTTCCTAATATTTGTTTTCATTTAAACTCCATTTCCTTTTTCGCGGCCGAATACGGAAAAGGGAACCAGTTCCTTATTCCTTATTCATTCCTTATAAGGAGCCTGCATTTTCTTACTTAAACATCTATGACATTGATAAAAATTGTTCAACATATACATGAACATCATTATATACATGTATATACATAGGTTGGATATTTAAAATACATATATCAATACATTTCTACTAAGTTTTAAGTTATGATAAACCAGTTCCTTTTTCAGTTTGAATAAGGAATAAGGAACTGCTTCCCTATTCCTTATTGAAATCGAATAAGGAACTGGAATGTTCTTACTATAAATGATAAATCAAAATCGAATAAGGAACGGCATTTTCTTACTAAACAAAAACATAAATAGGAATCAATGAGATCAATAAATCAATGAAAATCACTGTAAATATAGGTTGGGTATAACACATATTTATTGAGGTACATTTCTACTTATTTTAGTTTACTTATAACCCAGTTCCTTATTCGATTTCAATGAGGAATAAGGAACTGATTCCTTATTCCTTATTCAAATCGAATAAGGAACTGCCATTTTCTTGCCAAAAAAGATAAATTAAAGTGAACCAAAGAGCTCAATACATCAATGAAAATCATTATTAATGTAGATTGGGCATCAAAAATATGTATTATAGTACATGTCTTCTTTTTTTTATTTAATTTTAGCTTAGTACCGTACATGTCTACTTTTTTTATTTAATTATAGCCTAATTCCTTATTCGGTTTGAATAAGGAATAAGGAACTGATTCCTTATTCCTTATTCAAATCGAATAAGGAACTGGCGATTTCTTAATTAAAAATAAGTGAAAATGAATCACTGAGATCAATAAATCATGAAAACCACTGTTAATGTAGGTTGGGTATAACAAAATAGCTATTGAAGTACATTTCTACTTAGTTTCATTTAATTATAACCCAGTTCCTTATTCGATACTCAGCTATCGGATAGTCTTGGCCAAAGGTAAGGTCCAGATAAAACTTCAAAAAATGTATCAGAGATATAAATTAAAAAAAAAACTCACATTTAACATAGCCAATAATTACGAATATAAAGCTGCGCTATGATAGAATGATCCGAATTAAAGTATCCGAAATTATGGCCTCTGAATAAGGAATTAGTAATAAGTTAGTTCCTTATTCGGAAGCCCGTATTTCGGACAATCACTTTCAGATATTTTATTTTTTAGATGTGTGTGTGTGTGTTATTTAAGCTTGATTATGTTATATGGATGTATTCTGTCACATTTCTATTGTATATTCTATTTGACGAAATACGCTGAAAACAAATATTATTAAGACGATATTAAGGAAATGGCATTGTTCTACTCAAACATAAATTAAAATTTACCAAAGAATACTAAATGTCAATGAAATGATGGTACATGTAAAAAAATATTTATTGAAATACATTGCTGCTTAGTTTTATTTAATGAGAATCCAGTTCCTTATTCGGTTTGAAATAGGAATAAGGAACTGGCTCCTTATTCCTTATTCAAATCAAATAAGGAACTGGCGATTTTTTAATAAAAAAATAAATGAAAATGAACCAAAGAGACCAATAAATCAATGACAATCATTGTTTTTTACGTTGTGTATCCAAAACATTAACTGCAGTACATTTCTACTTTTTATTTATTTAATTATAACCCAGTTCCTTATTCGATTTCAATAAGGAATAAGGAACTGGTTCCTTATTCCTTATTCGAATCGAATAAGGAACTTCCATTTTCTTACAAAAAACAACAACAATAAATCAATAAAAATCATTGTAAATGTAGGTTGGGTATCGCACATATGTATTCTTGTACATTTCTACCTAGTTTTTATGTGTAATGATGACCAGTTTCTTTTTCGCGGGTGAAAAATGACAAAGTAACCAGCTGCACTAACTCAGAAAAATAGGACTGGTAACCACCGATACCAGCGCCATTTTGTCGCGTCCCACGATCTTTTATTGTGTGCCATTATTGAAGGTCGCCGGATGTACGGATGCATCCAAGATCGGAAAGACGCGTTTTCGGAGATATAAAATGCATTTTAATATATAAACACTCAATAAAAGCTTGTATACGCATTTGTTTTTTTTATGGAAAAACAAAATAAGTAGGCATCTCGATGAAACTTTCCATACTACTAGAGGCACCTGGCCGCTGCTTCCGGTGCATTATCGCCTGTATGTTGACGTCAGAGACGTCGAAAAGACGACAACGATGTACGAAATATTGGCATTCGGTACGAATACAGAGCGCAACTGTGACGCTAAGATCTGCGAGGGACTGTTTACCATCGAGGCCATCGCCGTTTTGTAGATCCCACGGCCGTTTTGTAGATCCCACGGCCATTAATCGTGTGACGAGGTTTAAAGTCGCCGGATGTATCGTTGGTCTGCATGAGCGAGAAAACGCGTATTCGCACTAAAACAAATCTACGAAGAAAACACTAGTACAGCTAGTATTCGCGCAGGTGTTTGAATATTAAATAAAATAAAATATTCAGGCCTCTCAATTAAATTTTACAGTCGACTAGTGCTTCCGGTGCAGTCTTGCTTTAATGGTGACGTGTTGAAATCCCTTTAAATCCTTAATCATATCCCTTCGTAACCGTTAACGTATGAGAACGGAATGAGCTATCTAAAACATGCATAGTAATGAGATATCGTATAGTCTTGGCCCAAGGTAAGGGTCAGATAGAACTTAAAGAACTGTATCAGAGATATAAATAAAAATCTTACATTAAACATAGACAATAATAACGAATATAAAGGATGCGGTATGCGAGAATGATCCGAATGTAAGTATCCGAAAGTATAGCCTCCGAATAAGGAATTGAGTAATAAGTTAGTTTCTTATTCGGAAGCCTGTATTTCAGACGATCACTTTCGGATTTTTTATTTTTTAGATGTTGTGTGTGTTATTTAAGCTTGATTATGTTATATGGATGGATTCTGTCACATTTCTATTGTATATTATATTTGACGATACACGCTGAAAACAATTATTATGAAGACTGTAATAAAGAAATGGAATTGTCTTACTAAAACATAAATTGAAATTAACCAAAGAATACTAAATGTGATAAAATAAACATGGTATATGTAGGTTCGAAAATAAAAATATTTATTGCAATATATTGCCACTGAGTTTTATTTAATAAAAACCCAGTTCCTTATTCGGTTTGAATAAGGAATAAGGAACTGGTTCCTTGTTCCTTATTCAAATCGAATAAGGAACTGGCATTTTCTTATTAAACAACTTAATTCAAATGACCCAAAGAAACTAATAAATCAATGAAAAGTATTTAAATGTAGGTTGGGTATCAAAAACTGTAATTGCAGTACACTGTTCTTCGTTTTTTATAATGATATCCCAGTTCCTTATTCGGTTTGAATAGGGAATAAGAAACTGGTCCCTTATTCCTTATTCAAATTGAATAAGGAACTAGCATTTCCTTGCTTATTGAATAAATTAAAACAAACCAAAGAGACCAATTTATCAATGAAAATCATTGTTTATATAGGTTGGGTATCAAAATATGTAAGGCATTACATTTCTTCTTCGGTTTTTGTTAAATGATAACCCAGATCTTTTTTTGCTACCGAATAAGGAAAAAGTAACCAGTTGGACTTACATCGCAAAAATAGGACTGGTTATCAAAAAGACCAGCGCCATTCTTTTGGTTCTCGCGACCTTTAATCGTGCGCTAATGTTTAATGTCACCGGATATACCGCTGGCATCCAAGATTGAGATAACGCGTTTTCAGTGATAGTTAGTCTATTTAAAAAGAAACACTCAATAACAGCTTGAGTACGCTTTTTTTTTAAATTGAAAAACAAAATACAGAGGCATCTCGACGAAACTAAACAGACATCTAGAGTCACCTGGGCCGCTGCTTCCGGTGCAGTCCCGCTTTTATGGTGACGTCAGTGACGTCGCACTGACGACAACGCTGTACAACCTATTGGCATTCGGTTCAAATACAGAGCGCAATTATGACGCTTAAAACGGCGAAGGACTATTAACCATCGAGACCATCGCCGTTTTTTTAGGAACCCTGGTCAATAATCGTGTGCCGAGTTTGAAGGTCCTCGTATGTACCGTTGGTCTGCATGAGCGAGAAAACGTGTATTCGCACTCAAACAAATCTCTGAAGAAAAACACTTGTACAGCTAGTTTGCGCGCAGGTTATTGAATAATAAATAAAATGTTGAGGCATCTCGATGGAACTTTCCAGTCTACAAGAGACCGATGCTTCTGGTGCAGTCTTGGTTTTATGGTGACGTGTTGAAATCTCTTAACATCCTTAATCATATCCCTTCGTAACCTTTTACGTATGAGAACGGAATGAGATATCTAAAACATGCTTAGAAAAGAGATTTCGTGTAGTCTTGGCCAAAGGTAAGGGTCAGACAAAACTTAAAGAACTGTATCAGAGATATAAATAAAAAATCTTACATTAAACATAGCCAATAATAACAAAAATAAAGCTGCACTATGCGAGAATGATCCGAATGTAAGTATCCGAAAGTATAGCGTCTGAATAAGGAATTGAGTAATAAGTTAGTTCCTTATTCGGAAGAGCGATTTCGGATAATCACTTTCGGGTATTTTATTTTATAGATGCTGTGTGTGTTATTTAAACTTGATTATGTTATATGGATGTAATCTGTCACATTTCTATTGTTTATTCTTTTTGACGATACACGCTGAAAACATGTATTATGAACACGATAATTAGGAAATAGAATTGTCTTACTCAAAGATAAATTAAAATTAACCAAAGAATACTAAATGTCAATGAAAATCATGGTATATGTAGGTTCGAAATTAAACATATTTATTGCAATACATCGTTACTGAGTTTTATTTAATGAAAACCCAGTTCCTTATTCGGTTTGAATAAGGAATAAGGAACTGGTTCCTTGTTTCTTTTTCAAATCGAATAAGGAACTGGCATTTTCTTATTAAACAACTTAATTTAAATGAACCAAAGAAACCAATAAATCAATGAAAAGCATTTTACATTTAGGTTGGGTATCAAAAACTTGAATTGCAGAACATCTGTACTTAGTTTTATATAATGATATCCCAGTTCCTTATTCGGTTTGAATAGGGAATAAGGAACTGGTTCCTTATTCCTTATTCAAATCGAATAAGGAACTGGCATTTCCTTGCTAAACAAACCAATTAAAATGAACCAAAGAGACCAATTAATCAATGAAAATCATTGTAAATATAGGTCGCGTATCAAAATATGTATTGCAGAACATTTCTTCTTCGGTTTTTGTTAAATGATAAGCCAGTTCCTTTTTTGCTTCCGAGTAAGGAAAAGTAACCAGTTGGACTAACATCGTAAAAATAGGACTGGTTATCAAATAGACGAGCGCCATTTTTTTTTTGGTTCTCGCAACCTTTATTTTCCGCGCCAATGTTTAAGGTCACCGGATATACCGTTGGCTTCAAGATCGAGATAACGCGTTTTCAGTGATAGAAAATCTATTTAATTAGAAAAACACTCAATAAGAGCTTGAGAACGCATTTTTCTTTAAATTGAATAAAAAAACGGAGGCATTCCTACGAAACTTTCCAGACTACAAGAGGCATCAGGGCCGCTCCTTCCGGTGCAGACATTTTTTATGGTGACGTCAGTGATGTCGCACTGACGACAACGCTGTTCGCAATTTTGGCATTCTGTTCGAATACAGAGCGCAACTGTTAAGCTAAAAACGGCGAAGGACTCTCAACCATTGAGACTATCGCCGTTCTTTAGATACCACGGTCAATAATCGTGTGCCGAGGTTGAAGGTCGCCGTATTTACCGTTGGTTTGCACGAGCGAGAAAACGCGTATTCGCATTTAAACAAATCTATGAAGAAAAAACACTATAACAGCAAGTTTGCGCGCAGGTGTTTGAATGTTAAATAAAATAAAATGTTGAGGCATCTCGATTGAACTTTCCAGTCTACTAGAGACATCTGGACCGCTGCTTCCGGTGCAGTCTTGCTTGTATGGTGACGTGTTGAAATCTCTTTGCATCCTTAATAATATCCCTTCGTATTCGTTTACGTATGAGAACGGAATGGGATGTCTAAAACATGCTTTGTAATGAGATACCGTATAGTCTTGGCAAAAGGAAGGGGTCACATAAAACTTCAAGAACTGTATCAGAGATAGAATAAAAAATCTTACAATAAACATAGCCAATAATAACGAACATAAAGCTGCGCTCTGCAAGAATGATCCGAATGTAATTATCCGAAGTTAAAGCATCTGAATAAGGAATTGAGTAATAAGTTAGTTCCTTATTCGGAAGCCTATATTCCGAACGGTCACTTTCGGATATTTATTTTTTTTGATGCTGTGTGTGTAATTTAAGCTTGCTTATGTAATATGGATGTATTCTGTCACATTTCTATTTTATATTCTAGTTGACGATACTGAAAACAAGTATTATGAAGACGATAATAAGGAAATGGCATCGTCTTACTCAAACATAAATTAAAATAAACCAAAGAATACTAAATGTCAAAGAAAATCAAGGTATAAAGATGAAGGTTGGAAATAAAAAAATATATATTTATTGCAATTCATTGCTACTGAGTTTTATTTAATGATAGCCTAGTTCATTATTCAGTTTGAATAATGAATAAGGAAATGGCTCCTTTTTCCTTATTCAAATCGAATAATAAAGGAAGTGGCATTTTTTAAATAAAAAATACAAATAAAATGAACCAAAGAAGCCAATAAATCAATGAAAAGCATTTAAAATGTAGGTTAGGTATCAACATCATTAATTGCAGTACATTTCTACTAAGTTTAATTTAATGATAACCCATTTGCTTACTCGGTTCGAATACAGAGTGCAACTGTTACGCTAAGAACGGCGAAAAACTGTTCACCATCGAGGCCATTTCCGTTTTGTAGATCCGAATAATCGTGTGCCTAGGTTCGTACAAACTTAATTAAACACTTGATCTGGGGAATATTTAGTACGTAATAAAATGCGACACAATTTTGATTAGTTAAGGAAAAAAAAAAATCATTATTTTGCTATCCACACTTCATCCGAAACAATTAAACATTTTTGTTTGTGACCAATCATTTTCCTTTATATTTGACTGTTGTTTATTGGAAAATATAATTGATTTAAAATGGGTACGTCACAGTGTCAATCACACAGTACATCGTTGTGAAAGTAAATTGACATTTTGTTAGTTGGTTATATAAGCAAATCAATAGACGTTATTAAAATATGTTTCGTTTTCTATTCTAACTGTAATTGGCAGATACTAGGTAATAACTTATTAACCACCTCGTACAACCTAGAATTTGGCTTGTCTCTGCTTTGCTTTTACACCTGAGAACTAAACTTCATTTACTACTTGCGTATTTGATACCACTTCTGTATTCCAGAAACACACATTCGGATGGTCGATACCTAAGCCAGCTATAAATAAAGAGTCGAAATGGTTACGGCCATTGACATGGACTTTGTCCCTTATTCATGTTAAGAAATAACTGATTAAGAGTTGTTTATTTAATCTCTGAAGTTGACGGAAGAACTAACGTGAAAAAAAGAGAATCATACTAAAAAGGTGAAAGCAAATAAAATGATTCCAAAACAGATTTGGTATATGTTTACTGTTAAAGTAAGCATACCCCGATCGGTTTGAATATGCATGTGATTAATTATTATAATGCCGCGAAAAAGTAAACTAAACAATACTGAATATTACTAGGTAGAAATATATAAGAAATATTTTCTATGCACATGTCTACATGTTTGTCATATTTATAATTCACAGTTGGAAGGCGAACAACCCCGTTGTAAGTTTGAAATTGTCGTTCCTTTTTCCATAGACTTATTTCACAACGGATGAAGAACACGCAATATTTAAGACTTAAATAATACACATGTACGTTAGAATAAATAATTTTGAAACAAATAACTTTAAACATTTTTTTTCTTTAATGGTTCATCTTATTTCATTTCATATCATCAGATGAAACATGTGTCTATAGAGAATTTCCGCGCCTCTCGGTTGTTTGGCCACAGGTTGCAGTAAATATTTCGGATTATGCAGCCATGATCTTTTTGTTAAGCACTACACATATAAAATCCGGGACTGATAAAAAAGTAAGCATTTATTGACTGGTCAAAACAGACCTATCACAGATTGAGCTGTGCTTCGTAAAAAAACAACAACAACAACACTAAGAACGCTAGCCCATTTTATTCACCAATGGACTTAGTTTCTTCACACAATAAAGGTCGATATGGTATGTAATTTTGAAAGAATTATAAATCAGCCAGCTTTTGTACCAGTAGATTTGTGTTTTTGTTCCGCAAAAGCTAGCTTATTTCAGGATACGTAAATTGACAGGTGCAAGAAATAATAACAAAGCAGACATATAGAAAATAAGTGTAATGTTGTTATATATATGCAACGCTAATAATATATAAAAATATATTTATATATATACATGAGGCATACCTTCAAACATACCCGTATGTGTTTTTCAAAATTAAATATTAAACCCGACAGTGCTGTAAGGTTTGAAAATTTGATAAATACTATTACCTTACGCAGTTCAGCAATAACTTTAACCAAAAGCATACATTGTTAAGAAATTAAGCAACATCGGTAAAATGTCGAATCATACAGCTTTATAAAGATTGAACACTTAAAAATGGTTTGGAGATTTATACACTTCAAAGAAAAAAACACTATTCGGCAATCATATAAACCATATCTGATAATTACTATAGTGTAACCAATAACACACAACAGAATTTGTCAAAATATAAAGCGAAAATTACAGCAACAAGAGCTCCATGATCGGAGACTTTTGCCCCCAACAGGGTCTTGACACAGGGTTTTCTGCAACAAAACTGACCATAAATGTTAATCTTATCATATTAGTTTGACTAAGCCACTTTAATTAAACCTTATGTCACAGTGACCTTGACCTTTAAACTAGTGACCCAATTTCAATCGAGGCCATCTACTGTCCAACGCCAATGCACAAGGGAAGTATCACGACAATCGGTCAATTCGTTGACGAGATATTGATCGGAAACAATTTTCAAACTTAGAATGACTGAACTTAACCTTTAACCTTATAACCCCAATATCAATCAGGGCCATGTACTGTCCAACGCCAATGCACAACGGAAGTATCAAGACAATCGGTCAATTTGTTGACGAGTTTTTGATCGGAAACAATTTTCAAACTTAGTGTGACTGACCTTGACCTTTGACCTTGTAACCTAATTATCAATATGGGTCATCTTCTGTCCAAGACTAAAGTACATGTGAAGTATCAAGCCAATGGGTCAAACCGTACACAAGTTATTGATCGCAAACAAACTGGTCTACCGACTGACATTTAGCAAAACAATATAACCCCTCTTCTTCAAAGGGGGGCATAATAAAACTAAACAAGAAATGTCGCAGTTGCCCTCGAAGTTTCCTTTTCTCGTTAGAGTAACTTGAATTTTTCTACAACACATTCATTACAATATATATATATTTCTGTAAAATATACAGTTACATAAACTGGCAAGTGCTTTCATTTATAGAAAATAAAGGGTTGCTGTGTTTAATGTTAGATAGAAAACCACAAAGCCATTTTTGGCCATCATTCGTTAGTTTGTTTAAAGATGGGCAAGTATAAAATGCAACTAATTGGCAGTACACACATTCAAACTCTTTGTTGTTTCTTTATGTACCACAAATATGGGGAATAAATGGTTAAATTTTGACTGAAATACCAAACATTTCTGAGTAGTTCCAAACTTGAAAGACTGAAAACTGTGCAGACAAAGTGAACATCTGGCGAGAGTAGTGTAAATTATATTGAGAGGTTTGTGTTAGATAAGTACATTGTAATGACAGTTTAGACAGAAATTTGTCATAACAGTTTAAACAGAAATTATGCATCATACATACTCAAAAAATCAAAACATTACCATATTATACAACATTATAATTAAAGGCATTCAAACCATGACAACAATTTACAAACAAACAAATATACTTTATAAAGCATTTGTAAGTAATTACAAATAGGAAGATCATTACCAACATGGTGTAAGTTATCATATAAAATGGTAGTAAAGTTTTCGAAACATTTAATCACAAAAAGGCTAAAAGGCTCTTATCTGTGAACCAAATAAATAAAACATTGCTTAGCTGGAAATCTACAGAAGCTTTCACTATAGCCTTATAAACATAACTGAACTGCCCCTGGCTGCCATGTTTTTCATATTACCCAAACTGTTTTGGAACTCGACCAAGATATCATTAGAACAAATATTCCTAATTTAATGATGATCCGGCTAGATTGTGATTTCTATAGTTTTCACATGGTTTAACTATAGTCATATAAGCTAATTTTCCCCGCCTCCTGAATGCTATTTTTATTAACAAACCGGCACCATTTGTTAAATTAGTCAAGATATTGCTAAAACAAAACAATTGTATAACATGAAGACACTTTAATTAGTAAAACAATAACAATCCTGTTAAAGTACGGGGAATACCTTTATAACTTGATATATGATGATATTATTTTAACAATTCACATCATTTTAAGTCATTTTATTGTGAAATTCACCTGTGACAAATGATAACATGAAGTTAAATATGATTACAGTATAAGAAAGTCAAAGTCGTGTTGACAACTCTTCACAATTTAACATCATGGCAATATGTGCTTGTTCCTTGAATCAAGCATTTAGTCCTACTTTGGCTTTTACTTTCGCAGACAATATGCAATTAATAAGAATATACTTAACACAGAAATATCGAGTCTGTATACAAAAAGGAGCATCTACAAGCAATCATGTCTTTTAATAACAAAACATGTGTACACAGTACAAACATTAAGTGTTACAGATCTGAAGCTGGAATGACTTATCATGATTATTTAAGCTCAAATGTACATGTTTAAATGTAGTATTAACAAGAGATGTGTTTGTCAGAAACACAATGCCCCCTATTTGAACTTTGACCTTGAAGGATGACCTTGACCTCGACCTTTCACCACTCAAAATGTGCAGCGCCATGAGATATACATGCATGCCAAATATCAAGTTGCTATGATCAATATTGCAAAAGTTGGTAGATATCGACTAAGGCTACCTGAATATACCAGATATCCTGAACTAGACATCAGTAATATTGTCATGTATATTGTATTAGGGTAGAAAAATGGACACTTTGACCCCCCTTAGCCCACCCCCACACCAATATGTAGGTTAAAGTATTTTTTTCGCTTCGGCATACAAATAAAAATAATTTTGCTAAGTTTGAAGCAGCCATGACCGAGTTTGGTAACTTTAAAAATTAAAAAGAACATACCTGCCTAAAAAAATCTCATTTTTGACGAGGGTTCCCTACTTTGACACACCCTATTTCGACCCCAGGGCACAACTAAACCCCAATGCGCACATCAATGTGTTCGTGGTACTTTGAACTAACGGAAAAGAAAGACATGCGACACCTATGGCTAGGGTGTTATAATATTTCAATACCAAACAGGCCAGCAAACAGTATAATGTTAGTGCAAATTCGGTATTTCGGACCCCTATCAAACATCTTTCAACTTTTCCTGATTATGTTTTCGATTTTACTTTAAATTCACCAACGTTTACTCAAATAATACTAAATAAAAATATATTTCGATAAAAAAAATCACACAATTTTATCAAAATGTCCTATTAAGGCCCAAAAACCACCTTAAGAACGCACGTGGCGCGCTTAATTTCCCACCCTTTCCCCCGGGCCGACCCGTGAGCTTACTCCCGGGCCGACCCCTTCCAAAATATACCAAATATTCTGGCTATAGACATCAGAAATATAGTACAGTATATTGTATAATGGTAGAACAAATGGTAGAGTAAGACAATTCCATTGCCTTATTATCGTCTTCATAAAACTTGTTACAGCGTGTATCGTGAAATAGAATATACAATAGAAATGTGACTGAATACATCCACATAACATAATCAAGCTTAAATAATACACGTACATCTAAAAAATAAAATATCCGAAAGTGATCGTCTGAAATACAGGCTTCTGAATCAGGAACTAACTTATTACTCAATTCCTTATTCAGAGGCTATAACTTCGGATATTTAAATTCGGATCATTCTCGCATTGCGCAGCTTTATATTCGTTATTATTAGCTATGTCTAATGTAAGTTTTTTATTTATATTTCTGATACAGTTTTTGAAGTTTTATCTGACCCTTATCTTTAGCCAAGACTAAACGATACCTCATAACTAAGCATGGTTTAGATATCTCACTCCGTTCTCATACGTGAACAGTTACGAAGGGATATGATTAAGGATGTAAAGAGAATTCAACATGTCAGCATAAACGCAAGACTGCATCGGACGCAGCGGTGCAAGTGCCTCTAGTCGACTTGAAACTTTCATAGAGATGCCTCAACATTTTATTTTATTTAACATTCAAACACCTGCGCGAATACCAGCTGCAATAGTGTTTTTCCGTAGATTTGTTTAAGTACGAATACGCGTTTTCCCGCTCATGCAGACCAACGGTACATACGGCGACCTTCTACCTCGGCACACGATCATTGACCGTGGTACCTAAAAAACGGCGATGGTCTCAATAGTTAACAGTCCTTCGCCGTTTTAAGCGTAACGTAGCGTATTCGAACAGAATGCCAATATTTCGAACAGCGTTCTCGTCAGTGCGACGTCACTGCCTTCAACATAAAAGCGAGACTGCACCGGAAGCAGCGACCCAGGTGCCTCTAGTAGTCTGGAAAGTTTCGATGAGATGCCTCCGTATTTTGTTTTTTCAATTTAAACACAAATGCGTACTCAAACTGTAATTGAGTGTTTCCATTTAAATAGATTTTCTATCACCGAAAACGCGATTTCTGATCTTGGGTGCCAACGGTATATCCGGCGACCTTAAACATTGGCGCACGATAAAAGGTCGAGGGCACCAAAGAAATGGCGCTGGTCTATTTGATAACCAGTTTTATTTTTCCGAAGTTAGTGCAACTGGCTACTTTTTCCTTATTCAGAAAAAAAGGAACTGGGTTATCATTTTACAAAAACATAAGTAGGAATATACTGCAATACATATTTTGATACGCGACCTATATTTACAATGATTTTCATTGAATAATTGGTCTCTTTGGTTATTTTTCAATTATTTTGTTAGCAAGACAATGCCAGTTCCTTATTCGATTTGAATAAGGAATAAGGAACCAGTTCCTTATTCCCTATTCAAACCGAATAAGGAACGGAATATCATTATTTAAAACTTAGAACAGGTGTACTGAAATTAAAGTTTTTGATATACAACCTACGTTTAAAATGCTTTTCATTGATTTATTGGCTTCTTTGGTTCATTTTGATAAAGGTTTTTAATCAGAAAATACCAGTTCCTTATTCGTTTTGTATACGGAACAAGGAACCAGTTTCTTATTCCTTATTCAAACCGAATAAGGAACTAGATTCTCATTAAATAAAATTTAGCAGCAATGTATTGGAATATTATTTTTTTTACATCTACCATCATTTCATTGATATTTAGTATTATTTGGTTAATTTTAATTTATGTTTGAGTAAGACAATTTCATTTCCTAATTATCTTCTTCATAATACTTGTTTTCAGCGTGTATCGTCAAATAGAATATACAATAGAAATGTGACAGAATACATTCATACAACATAATCAAGCTGAAGTAACACACACAACATCTGAAAAATAAAATATCCGAAAGTGATCGTCCGAAATACAGGCTTCTGAATAAGGAACTTACTTATTACCCAATTCCTTATTCAGAGACTATAACTTCGGATACTTAAATTCGGATCATTCTCGCAAAGCGCAACTTTATGTTCGTTACTATTGGCTCTGTTTAATGTAAGATATTTTATTTATATCTCTGATACAGTTCTTTAAGTTTTATCTGACCCTTACCTTGGACCAAGACTGTACGATATCTCATTACTAAGCATGTTTTAGATATCTCATTCCGTTCTTAACGTAAACAGTTACGAAGAGATATGATTAAGATGCAAAGAGATTTTAATACGTCACAAAACAGCAAGACTGCACCGGAAGCAGCGGTCCAAGTGCCTCAAGAAGACTGGACAGTTTCCATGAGATGCCTCAATATTTAATTTTATTTAAAATTCAAACACCTGCTCGCATACTAGCTGTAATAGTGTTTTTTTTCTTCATAGATTTGTTTAAATGCGAATACGCGTTTTCTCGCTCATGCAGACCAACGGTAAATACGGCGACCTTCAACCTCGGCACACGATTATTGACCGTGTTATCTAAAGAACGGCGATAGTCTCAATGGTTGAGAGTCCTTCGCCGTTTTTAGCTTAACAGTTGAGCTCTGTATTCGAACAGAATGCCAAAATTGCGAACAGCGTTGTCGTCAGTGCGACGTCACTGACGTCACCATAAAAAATGTCTGCACCGGAAGGAGCGGCCTAGATGCCTCTAGTAGTCTGGAAAGTTTCGTAGAGATGCCCCCGTTTTTTGTGGTTTTTTTTTCAATTTAAAGACAAATGCGTTCTCAAGCTCTTATTGAGTGTTTCTAATTAAATAGGTTTTCTTTCACTGAAAACGCGTTTTTTTCGATCTTGGATGCCAACGGTATATCCGGCGACCGTAAAGATTGGCGCACGATAAAAGGTCGCGGGAACTAAAAAAATGGCGCTGGTCTTTTTGATTACCAGTCCTATTTTTCCGAAGTAAGTGCAACTGGCTGCTAATTTTTCCTTATTCAGAAGAAAAAAGGAACTGGGTTATCATTTAACAAAAACCTAAGTAGGAATGTTCTGCAGTACATATTTTGATACGCGACCTATATTTACAATGATTTTCATTGATTAATTGGTCTCTTTGGTCCATTTTAATTTATTTGTTTAGCAAGGAAATGCCAATTCCTTATTCGATTTGAATAAGGAATAAGGAACCAGCTCCTTATTCCCGATTCAAACCGAATAAGGAACTGGACTATCGTTATATAAAACTAAGTACAGGTGTACTGCAATTAAAGTTTTTAATACCCAACCTACGTTTAAAATGCTTTCAATTGATTATTTGGTTTCTTTGGTTCATTTTAATTCAGTTTTTTAATAAGAAAATACCAGTTCCTTATTCGATTTAATTAAGGAATAAGGAACCAGTTCCTTATTCCTTTATTCAAACCGAATAAGGGACTGGGTTATCATTACATACAACTCAGCAGCAATGTATTGCAATATTTTTTTTTTTACATGTACCATTATTTCATTGACATTTAGTATTCTTTGGTTAATTTTTTATTTATATCTCTAATACAGTTCTTTGAGTTTTATCTGACCCTTACCTTTGGCCAATAATAAACGATATCTCATTACTAAGCATGTTTTAGATATCTCATTCCGTTTTCATACGTAAGCGGTTACGAAGGGATATGATTAAGGATGTAAAGAGATTTCAACACGTCACCATAAAATCAAGACTGCACCGGAAGCAGCGTTGAAGGTGCCTCTAGTCGACTGGAAACTTTCATCGAGATGCATCAACATTTAATTTTATTTAACATTCAAACACCTGCGCGAATACTAGCTGAAATAGTGTTGTTTTTTTTCGTAGATTTGTTTTAGTGCGAATACACGTTTTGTCTTCATGCAGACCAACGGTACATCCGGCGACCTTCAACCTCGTCACACGATTATTGGCTGTGGGATCTACAAAACGGCGATGGCCTCGATGGTAAACAGTCCCTCGCTGATCTTAGCGTAACAGTTGCGCTCTGTTTTCTTACCGAATGCCATTATTTCGGACAGCGTTGTCGTCAGTTCGACGTCACAGACGTCAATATAAAGGCGATAATGCACCGGAAGCAGCGGCCAGGTGCCTTTATTAGTCTGGAAAGTTTCATCGAGATGCCTACGTATTTCGTTTTTCCATTAAAAAACAAATGCGTATACAAGCTCTTATTGAGTGTTTATATATTAAAATTCATTTTCTATCTCCGAAAACGCGTCTTCCCGATTTTGGATGCCAGCGGTACATCCGGCGACCTTCAATAATGGCACACAATAAAAGATCGTGGGACGCGACAAAATGGCGCTGGTATCGGTGGTTACCAGTCCTATTTTTCCGAGTCAGTGCAGCTGGTTACTTTGTCATTGTTCACCCGCGAAAAAAGAACTGGTCATCATTACACATAAAAACTAGGTAGAAATGTTGTACAATACATATGTGCGATACCCAACCTATATTTACAATGATTTTAATTGATTTATTTGTCTCTTTTTTTCCTTTTTATTCAGAAAATGGCAGTTCCTTATTCAATTTGAATAAGGAATAAGGAACAAGATCCTTATTCCTTATTGAAATCGAATAAGGAACTGGGTTATAATTAAATAAAACTAAGAAGAAATGTACAGTAGTTAAAGTTTTGGATACACAACGTGAAATACAATGATTGCCATTGATATATTGGTCTCTTTGGTTCATTTTCATTTATTTTTTTTAGTAAGAAATCGCCAGTTCATTATTCGATTTAAATAAGGAATAAGGAGCCAGTTCCTTATTCATTATTCAAACCGAATAAGGAACTGGATTCTCATTAAATAAAACTTAGCAGCAATGTATTGCAATATTTTTTTTTACGTGTACCATCATTTCATTGACATGTAGTATTGTTTGGTTAATTTTAATTTATGTTTGAGTAAGACAATGCCATTTCCTTATTATCGTCTTAATAATATTTGTTGTCAGCGTATTTCGTAAAATAAAATAAACAAAGAAATGTGACAGAATATATCTATATAACATAATCAAGCTTAAATAACACACACATCTAAAAAAATAAAATATCCGAAAGTGATTGTCCGAAATACAGGCTCCGGAATAAGGAACTAACTTATTTCTAATTCCTTATTCAGAGGCCATAATTTCGGATACTTTAATCGCATCATTCTAGCATCTGGACCTTACCTTTGGCCAAGACTATCCGATAGATGAGTATCAGACATGTTTTCATCATGTTGAAATCGAATAAGGAACTGGGTAATAATTAAATAAAACTTATTAGAAATGTACTTCAATAACTATTTTGTTATACCCAACCTATATTAACAGTGGTTTTCATGATTCATTGATCTCAGTGATTCATTTTCACTTATTTTTTATTAAGAAATCGCCAGTTCCTTATTCGATTTGAATACGGAATAAGGAATCAGTTCCTTATTCCTTATTCAAATCGAATAAGGAACAAGGATAAAATTAAATAAAAATAGTAGACATGTACTACAATACATATTTTTGATGCCCAATCTACATTTATATTGATTTTCATTGATGTACTGGTCTCTTTGGTTCACTTTAATTTATCTTTTTGGCAAGAAAATGGCAGTTCCTTATTCGATTTGAATAAGGAATAAGGAACCAGTTCCTTTTTCCTTATTGAAATCGAATAAGGAACTGGGTTATAATTATAAAAAAATAAATAGAAATGTACCTCAATAAATATTTGTTATACCGAACCTATATTTACAGTGATTTTCATTGACTTATTGATCTCTTTAATTCCTATTTATGTTTTTGTTAGTAAGAAAATGCCGTTCCTTATTCGATTTTGATTTGTTATTTATAGTAAGTACATTCCAGTTCCTTATTCGATTTCAATAAGGAATAAGGAACCAGTTCCTTATTCCTTATTCAAACTGAATAAGGAACTGGTTTATCATTACTTAAAACTTAGTAGAAATGTATTGCAATGCGTATTTTAAATATCCAACCTATGTATACACATGTATATAATGATATTCATTTTTATGTTGAACAATTTTGATCATTTTCATAGATGTTTAAGTAAGAAAATGCCGTTCCTTATTCGATTTTGATTTATTATTTATAGTAAGTACATTCCAGTTCCTTATTCGATTTCAATAAGGAATAAGGAACCAGTTCCTTATTCCTTTTTCAAACTGAATAAGGAACTGGTTTATCATTACTTAAAACTTAGTAGAAATGTATTGCAATGCGTATTTTAAATATCCAACCTATGTATACACATGTATATAATGATATTCATTTTTATGTTGAACAATTTTGATCATTTTCATAGATGTTTAAGTAAGAAAATGCCGTTCCTTATTCGATTTTGAATTATTATTTATAGTAAGTACATTCCATTTCCTTATTCGATTTCAATAAGGAATAAGGAACCAGTTCCTTATTCCTTATTCAAACTGAATAAGGAACTGGTTTATCATTACTTAAAACTTAGTAGAAATGTATTGCAATGCGTATTTTAAATATCCAACCTATGTATACACACGTATATAATGATATTCATTTATATGTTGAACAATTTTGATCATTTTCATTGATGTTTAAGTAAGAAAATGCCGTTCCTTATTCGATTTTGATTTATTATTTATAGTAAGTACATTCCAGTTCCTTATTCGATTTCAATAAGGAATAAGGAACCAGTTCCTTATTCCTTATTCAAACTGAATAAGGAACTGGTTTATCATTACTTAAAACTTAGTAGAAATGTATTGCAATGCGTATTTTAAATATCCAACCTATGTATACACATGTATATAATGATATTCATTTTTATGTTGAACAATTTTGATCATTTTCATAGATGTTTAAGTAAGAAAATGCCGTTCCTTATTCGATTTTGAATTATTATTTATAGTAAGTACATTCCAGTTCCTTATTCGATTTCAATAAGGAATAAGGAACCAGTTCCTTATTCCTTATTCAAACTGAATAAGGAACTGGTTTATCATTACTTAAAACTTAGTAGAAATGTATTGCAATGCGTATTTTAAATATCCAACCTGTGTATAAACATGTATATAATGATATTCATTTATATGTTGAACAATTTTGATCATTTTCATTGATGTTTAAGTAAGAAAATGCCGTTCCTTATTCGATTTTGATTTATTATTTATAGTAAGTACATTCCAGTTCCTTATTCGATTTCAATAAGGAATAAGGAACCAGTTCCTTATTCCTTATTCAAACTGAATAAGGAACTGGTTTATCATTACTTAAAACTTAGTAGAAATGTATTGCAATGCGTATTTTAAATATCCAACCTATGTATACACATGTATATAATGATATTCATTTTTATGTTGAACAATTTTGATCATTTTCATTGATGTTTAAGTAAGAAAATGCCGTTACTTATTCGATTTTGATTTATTATTTATAGTAAGTACATTCCAGTTCCTTATTCGATTTCAATAAGGAATAAGGAACCAGTTCCTTATTCCTTATTCAAACTGAATAAGGAACTGGTTTATCATTACTTAAAACTTAGTAGAAATGTATTGCAATGCGTATTTTAAATATCCAACCTATGTATACACATGTATATAATGATATTCATTTATATGTTGAACAATTTTGATCATTTTCATTGATGTTTAAGTAAGAAAATGCCGTTCCTTATTCGATTTTGATTTATTATTTATAGTAAGTACATTCCAGTTCCTTATTCGATTTCAATAAGGAATAAGGAACCAGTTCCTTATTCCTTATTCAAACTGAATAAGGAACTGGTTTATCATTACTTAAAACTTAGTAGAAATGTATTGCAATGCGTATTTTAAATATCCAACCTATGTATACACATGTATATAATGATATTCATTTATATGTTGAACAATTTTGATCATTTTCATTGATGTTTAAGTAAGAAAATGCCGTTCCTTATTAGATTTTGATTTATTATTTATAGTAAGTACATTCCAGTTCCTTATTCGATTTCAATAAGGAATAAGGAACCAGTTCCTTTTTCCTTATTCAAACTGAATAAGGAACTGGTTTATCATTACTTAAAACTTAGTAGAAATGTATTGCAATGCGTATTTTAAATATCCAACCTATGTATACACATGTATATAATGATATTCATTTTTATGTTGAACAATTTTGATCATTTTCATAGATGTTTAAGTAAGAAAATGCCGTTCCTTATTTGATTTTGAATTATTATTTATAGTAAGTACATTCCAGTCCCTTATTCGATTTCAATAAGGAATAAGGAACCAGTTCCTTATTCCTTATTCAAACTGAATAAGGAACTGGTTGATCATTACTTAAAACTTAGTAGAAATGTATTGCAATGCGTATTTTAAATATCCAACCTATGTATACACATGCATATAATGATATTCATTTATATGTTGAACAATTTTGATCATTTTCATTGATGTTTAAGTAAGAAAATGCCGTTCCTTGTTCGATTTTGATTTGTTATTTATAGTAAGTACATTCCAGTTCCTTATTCGATTTCAATAAGGAATAAGGAACCAGTTCCTTATTCCTTATTCAAACTGAATAAGGAACTGGTTTATCATTACTTAAAACTTAGTAGAAATGTATTGCAATGCGTATTTTAAATATCCAACCTATGTATACACATGTATATAATGATATTCATTTATATGTTGAACAATTTTGATCATTTTCATTGATGTTTAAGTAAGAAAATGCCGTTCCTTATTCGATTTTGATTTATTATTTATAGTAAGTACATTCCAGTTCCTTATTCGATTTCAATAAGGAATAAGGAACCAGTTCCTTATTCCTTATTCAAACTGAATAAGGAACTGGTTTATCATTACTTAAAACTTAGTAGAAATGTATTGCAATGCGTATTTTAAATATCCAACCTATGTATACACATGTATATAATGATATTCATTTATATGTTGAACAATTTTGATCATTTTCATTGATGTTTAAGTAAAAAAATGCAGGTTCCTTATTCGGCTTGAATACGGAATAAGGAACTGGTTCCCGTTTCCTTATTCGGCCGCGAAAAAGGAAATTGAGTTTAAATGAAAACAAAAATTAGGAAATGTACTAGATTGCATTTTTATATCACATAAATGTTAAATAAGTATACAGGCTTAAGGTTTGGTTGATTTGAAGTTAGAATTCGAAGTAGATAATGCCGGCTCGGGTTATTCAAAAAATCCTATTAAAACGCTGAGAAGAAACATGAATATGTATCGTTATACACAAATTAAATGTATTCTTGTTATTTAGCTTTGATTTAATTGAGAATTGTTTGCATTATTTTTCTTTAAAAGCTTAGTCAAATATGTTAAGCGTGAATAAGGAATAAGGAACCGTTATTTGTTCCTTATTCGAATAAGGAATCGTGAATAAGGAATAAGGAACTGTTCCTTATTCCTTATTCGAATAAGGAATAAGGAACTAGGAAAAAGGAACCAACTTACTCTCCATCTCAGATTCAAGTATTAACACGCATAAAACTTGCGATCATTTTCACCAGACTTACACAAGTGTCGGGAGATGTCATTCTCCTAGCAGAGTTGTTGAACGTAATGAACCGCAGTGTATGAGAGAGGGTAGATGTGTGCATGACGTCTGACAGGGATTGACATGTCCCATGTATTATATACCATGATTATAGATACGACCCTACGGATAGCGTCATCTACATTATACATTGAACGATGTTAACGGAAAGATTTAACATTTAATACAATACAAATAAAATTAACAAGTAACTTAAAACGGTGTGCCGTTACTTCGTGAAATGCTTCAATACCGTTTTCTTCGAAATATTCAATATGTTCTATTTCTACATTTTGTTTGAGCAAAGTATGGACTGATTCTTTTCCATAACATAGCCACGAATACACTTTATACGACATTTTAAGAAATTGTATTAAATTAATTTTAAAAACATTTCATTGCAAAAATTCATTAATAAGCCATGTGGAGATAGGCCAGGGCTACGATATGCTCATCAATAATGTTATGTTTAAGTCCTGTAATTTCGACCAAATAAAGCGCTAGAAGAACAAAACCATGATGTTATTTCTTTGTTGATGTATTGGTTCTGTGTGAAAAATGTAAAATATCAGTTTTGCGAAGAAATTCTTCAGAAAATGCTAAACGTAAGTTAACAGCCGTCAGACTCTAAAGTAAGGTATTCCGCATGTTCACAAATTGGCGTAAAGTACACATTTAGGAAAAGTTTCAATGAAGTGTTTTTACCTGTGAATGCAGTCCTTTTTTTCAGTTATACAATCGTAATTCATGAAAATAAGACTTACGTATTAAAGGGGCTTTTTCACAGATTTTGGCATGTTTTGAAGTTTGTCATTAAATTCTTTATATTGATAAATTTAAACATTGGATATAAGAAGCTCAAGTAAAAAAATCTAGATTAAAAAAAATAACCCTCAACTGACCCCTGGAGTCCTGGAGTAAAAAGTCTACCATTTAGACCACTCGGCCATCCATGCTCTTACAATGCTGACTGTATTGACAACAACAGAACTATTCAATTATTCAATCGTTTCGCGTTGCAATTTATAATTTTTAGGTATTTAAATCGTCAAAAGATGCATATAATGGCTATTTTAGAGCATGGTAAATGTTCAGTATTTCTGTTTCCTCACAATATCATAACTAAAACGAAAATGTGCGAATCTGAAACAATTTTTTTTAATTTTGTCAATTTACCAAAACGTGAAAAGGTCCATCCAAACCACTTGTATTAATAATAATCACATTTGTGTTCGATTTCTTTGATCGTATTCATCGCCCATAACTCGGAACACAATTCTGTAAGAACGACAACTGCATAATGTGCATGTACGTCGAAGAGAGCAAAATTGCCTCCCTTAAAACTACGTTTGTGCAAGAGAAATTTATGCGATCTGAATGGGCGTAAAGAGGCATAGACAAAATGAATGAGCCTACAACGCGAATGCGAACAAATGTATATGAGGCTAGTTCTGGAAAAACTGGTCTTAATGCATTGCCTAAAGTGTCTTCCTAGAATAGCCTGGGCAATCCACACATGAAAAACAGGGAGTACATGAATATATATGTTTCGCTTTTATGGAATTGTTTATTTAAAGAAAGTATCTTCTAAAATTAAATCCAGTCTAGGTGGAAAGTGATGTCCCTGATAAGCCTGTACAAACTGCACAGGCTTATATGGGACGACACTTTACTCATATGAATTAAACCCTGTTTTCCCAGAGCAAGGCTCATATAAATGTATTAATATATTAACAAACTGTTAAAATAGATCTTTGGAACATAATACGTATTATAAAACATGGACAGATGTTAATGTAGAATACCAAGCCTATTAGGGAGATTCAGCATGTCAGGGTCAACCCAATATTAGTGTTACCAGTGGCGAAAATAGCAAATGGCTATTGAAATCTTTAATTGGACACTTCATTCTCAAACTGGTTACTAGAATTTGTGTTATTTTAAAATTAAGCATATTTTAATACTAAATGTGCTACCATTGTAAAAAACACACATTTAGCTACTTATTCATAGTTCTTAAACCAACCCTGGTTTAAACATAGAAGACAGAGGTAGGCCCTGTGCCAATATTCAGCAACTATATAACGGCAATATTTTCGAGTTAAGCCCCATCTAAAATGAGGCTCTAAATTTGCGCTCACTCACACGCTAAAGCTATATGGTCAATATATGACATTGCATCCATTGCCTTACCTATATCGAATGTTACTATACGATGTATGCAATAGAAAGCTATGTGCAGTCTTGTAGAGACATTCTGGAGCCTCCTTCAATGGAAGAACCACCACTCAAAGCAAATATAGTGAGACCACTCTGTGTGATGCTCAAATTGGGAAATTGACACTATTCGGGATTTGAGTTAATTCCAATATCAGCAGACGTCTCATGCTCTCAATGCGAAACTTGTCGTTCCTTATTTCAAATGATTTCCATGGTTACGCAAGTCTTATAGCTGCTTATGATGATTTCAAGCAAATAGCTCCAGAGATCTATATATGAGCCGTGCTTTGTGAAAAGAGGGTTTAAAGAATGTGAGTAAAGTGTTGTCCCAGTTTAGCCCGTGCAGTCCGCACAGGCTTATCAGGGACGACACTTTCCGCTTTAATGATATTTTTCGTTTAAAGAAAGTCTCCTCTTGGAAAAAATCTAGTTAAGGCAGAAAGTGCAGCATCTAGATGCTACTCGACTAGCATATTCCTGCCCGAGCAGCATTTTTTTCTGCTGCAGCAGAAAAATCCTGCCCGACCAGCATATATTTTTAGATTATGGCATCAGCCAATCAGAACTCTTGTTATATTTGCCATTTGCTGCGAACCTTTTTATTTTTTAATTGCCGCCGCCGTGATGGTGCCTTTTTCACATCTTCTGCAAGTTTATGTGACGATCTGTTTAAAGTATAACATTAAGCGGTAAATGCTTTATATTTCGGCTGCAAAATAGTCGATCAAAAAGATGTTACCATTCGCTGAATAAGAAAATCGATCATTAATGTCTAACGGCTGTTAAAACTTTTTCGGAAATGACGACGATGACTGATAAGAATGGGTGCGCACGTGTAGGTTCTCTGTTTCTATCGATTACGTACTTAATGATTCTTAATTATTTATGCTCGCAAGTGTAGGTTCTCTGTTTCTATCGATTTACTTACCTAATGATTCTTAATTATTGCTTCCGACACAGGTCCCTATTGTACGGAAGCGTATATGGTACACCCCGATAATATGGTCATGCCGGATTAGTTTATATCGATTTTTACTGTGAAATAACATGGTATGTCGTCATAGTTTTGTAGGTTTTTCCCTCTTAATTTTACTCGCCATAACGACATTAAGTTAAAGTCGCGACGTAAATGTTTCCGGCTTTTCCCGAAAAAAATATTTGATCGACATGATCTAAGTCGACAAATCAACATCATCTTTGGCGTCATGCTCTTGCGAAAATGACTTGCCATCATAGTTTTAGTCGACACGATTAGTTATTTTTTACGCCATGACACCTTTTTCACATCATGCCTTCATAGAATGTTGACATCATCACAGCATCAAGGTGTACCATATACGCTTCCATACGATTGCCTGTGTTTGTGCCTGTCTGGTTACCATTATCTACATTTCTCGTTCTCTCCGTACTTGTATATCTGCTGTCCTAACTTTGACAATTATCCAAAATATCATGACTGTTTACCAGTTCTGGAGGACTTTTCACAATTTCAATGTAAATTATTTTCACCCAAGGTCAATCAGCTTGTTCAAAGCAAACAACAGGTTAAATGTGAGTTAGGTCTGAATTATAAGTTGTTTCTTTTTTTTCAAAAATTGAAATGTTTACAATTTACCGTTTATTGAATATCTTGGCAGAGCATAATTTAGTTCTGGGATGTTATTTTCAGTTCTGAACTGCGAAAACATTGCGTAATAATTACACTGGTGGCACTAAAATGAGTTACCTTTCATATCTGTCCTTCCATTCTAATGTTCCTAAAGCAGACTTCCCCAAACTTGCAGAAAGAGTTTAGGCATAATATTTCTGATGAGGGCTGTTAGCTCTGTGTATGAAGACTCAAGAATTTCGATTGACGTATCGTTTTCTCGTAATACGCTTGCTAAATTCAAAATACGGCGGTGACACTCGTCGATGAATTCACCTGCCGCCGCCATCTTAGTGTGGTGCCGAGGTGAATAACGCAAAACGATTTGAAAATAAATAAATAACAACTACGAAAAAAATTATGAGAATTTAATAATAATTGATTAGAAAGATTATGAATTCGTTTCAGTTTGTCTAAAGTTATTGTCAGGTCTATTTCGTTTCCGTACAGGTGGCTTATGTCGTCCGTTTGTAAGCTCAAATTTCATTGGCTGACGGGTTCAAGGGCTAATTCTAAAAATAAATGCTGGCCGAGAAGGATTTTTCTGCTGCAGCAGAAAAATATGCTGCTCGGGCAGGAATTTTGCTGGTCGAGCAGCATCTTGATACTGCTCGAGCAGCAAATTGCTCGAGCAGCATTTGTTTATTCTGCAGCAGAAGTTAAAGTTTCGACCCCTTTGGTGCGCCATACAATAATGTATTTCCGTGAGCACTTCACACATATGCAGTCTTTTCTGACTTATATTACCTACCTGTCATTTTCAAACAGCGAAAAATAGTAAAGCTGACAAGAATGTAAATGAAAGACAAGACAGCAGAGACGTAGATAACTGAACTTTGAACATCAGCTTCATTTGGTCGAGAGTATGCTGCAATATACAAATGTATACAAGTTTACAAGAGGTTAAATGAATTTTAATCCATAGTATTTCACAGTTAGTTTTAGCGGTTTCTGTTCAGTTGCCGAAATTGTGTCTTTCACCAAAATAAAGACTCCTCCACTTTTGCTGCTTCGGTCATCACTAGGGGGTATAACCTAAAGACTTTGGGAAATTTTCACAGTCTGTAGGATTTTTGTTCAACCAAGATTTCGTACCTACAACAATATCCGGTTTATGATTATCTAATAAGGCATAGAATTCAGCTTTTTTATTTGCTATGGACTGAGAATTTACACATATAACTTTTAATTTAGGATACTGTTTAAAGCGTGTTTTCAGAGACCCAGGCTTGGTGGCCGTCTGCGTTTTAGTCCGTCTAGTCTGTGTAACATCATTGAGCGGTTCAAAACTGTTATGGGAAGAGGGGGACGACAACGAGTGCAATGAGCCACTCGAAAAATAATGGCAATCACATATAGAGCACACTCACGAAAAAGACACATCCGACGCTACTAGGTCATTGTATGTATTTGGATCAACATTCTGACAATTTATATGGAACAAGTGAGAACATGTGTCACACTGTAGGGCTAAATCATTATCAGACAATTCAGTACCACATGAACCAAATGGGTATTCAGGGCCGGGATTTGTCTCTATGTCATGAGATAATGAGAGAAGCAAAATACATAAGTACATCAATGATAAAGTACGAGCACATTTCTGTGGAATATGCCACTTGTTAAATTTCATTAAACAGCCATAAAATTGATAAATATGAACATTTCCAGGCAGGATACTATTTGAACGAACAGTGGGCCTTGGGTGGTTGGGGAGGCTACTGTTTGGAGTGAAAATAAACAAGGATAAGAACAGCAACGCTGTCAAATGAATCAAAATACCTGTATGCATAATTCAAAACAAGCTTGTAATGGCGGCTACCAGAGGTCAATATGTCACTTGCACGAAAACTCTAATGCACACAAAAGTGCTATAACTACCAGAAACGGAGGCAAGTAGCCAAATAATCAATGAAACAACCTCTTATTTCATGAAAACTACCTATTAAACCTAAACAACAAACCCTTGAAGTCTAAGATTAATGTTTTTTAAGAAATTTTGAAGAGAATCAAAAGTTTGTTAGTCGGCACGACGCATGCGCAACAAATAATACGTCCTTAATCTGTACAAATTATAATTGCCTCTTTAGTGCAATATTGCATTTAATAATTAAATAATTATTCACCGGTAATTGCTTTTTTAAAATATAAAACAAAATTAATTTAGTGTGGTGGGTCTTGCATCAAGCGATAAAACAATTAATAGTTATACGGCTCTTGTGATTTATAAATTTTTTCTGGAAACGAAACGTGATTTATTGATTGTAACATGCATTTGGGTCAGGTTGAGTGAACATTTCGCACCGTTCTCTAGCGTGACAAATAGACTGCAGTGCATCCATGGACAGCGAACGAAAAGAGTAAACGATGTAGTGTTTTAACACCCCCACGAAGACACTTGTTTTAAGATTCTGTGAGTGTATTGCAAAGTTTGACACATTTATGAAATACTTGTTCTATTGTCCCTATCACCCCAGAAAGTCCGATACCTTGTGAGCAGTGTAATACCACTGGAGCAGCGCTCGTTATTTTAGCACGAACTAACATAGGGAAAATAAATTGGAACAATAAAAATTTTCAAAGTCCAATTTAAAACAACTGTGTTTTAACATCGATAACAAAGGTATTTCTCCTTAAGAAATAGTTTTCTGGCGAAACCCTGCTGAGAGGTTATGGCAGACATGTTTAAGTTTGTATAATTTATCCTTTAATTAATTTAGTGGCTTGCAAATTAAAGCAGTTTTTCTCCCCTAAATGCCTGAACATGTCCCATTTTGCCCAATCTTCTACTTCAGGGAGCCACATTTCGCTCATTTTATAAGAAAATTTGTCAGGATTTTTTCTACATGTAGGCCAATACATTTGTTATCAATGTTAATACACAGTTGTTTCAAATAGCACTTTGAATTTTTATTTTCCAATTTACTTACCCTATATTAGTTCATGTTAAAATAACGAGCGCTGCTCCAATGGTATTACACTGCTCACAAGGTATCGGGTTTCCTCGGGTGCCTATACGATTTATTAAATGAAAGAATGTTTAGTTGTTAATCGCACATTTAACGACGATTCTGAGTTGTGTTGCGTCGGCATTTAAGGGATCTTTTCGCAGATTTTGGCATGTATTGAAGTTTGCCATTAAATGCTTTATATTGATACATGTAAACATTGGATCTCAAAAGCTTCAGTAAAAAAAGTAACCCTCAACTGGGCTCGAACCACTGACCAATAGAATAAAAGTCTAACGGTAAGACCACTCGGCCATCCGTACTCATACAATGAGTGATGTATTTTATACTTAATATAATAAATCCTCGAAGTATCACAAAATATAACGACAACAACAGCACTTTCCTAAAATTTGAGAACGCGTTTTTTGCGAAACAAATTTCATAATGCTCTCATAAAATGGTTTTCATACAAGCTTTGTATATCATGGCAAAAGCTCAACATGTTTAATTTGTTGTGTTGATGTTATGTCGTTTTAATCGTTGTTATGAGTTTTTTTTTGTTGCTTTAAACTTATACTAAGAATATGGACAAACAGTTTTTACCCATAGGATGGTAAGTATTCGTATTCCAAATGAAGCGTCGGTCGCTTACGGGTTTCGGCGACCGTATATCGAGCTTGCGGCGGAAATGTTTTTCCAAACTGCATTTTGAAACGTCGGACGTTTGTCAACCAAGCAGCACGTGTTCAACATGCGGCCATTTCAAATTTTTGCTTGGGATTTGACTGTCACAAGAACGTTTGTTCATATTAAATTTTAAATTAAGTCGATCTATAAGAGTAGAGTTACAGTTCGATAGACACAATTCTTAATCCGGCCTCGACCTTCCGAACTCGAAATAACGGTGTAGGCCTGCGTAAAACGCACATTGTGTTCACTAATGTTCTACGAAATGCATGCGCTTTATGCGTGTATCTTGTTTGCTAAAACTCGTGTGCCTATTCAGCGATTTGCGTCAAACTCAAGGTTTATGACCAAGGCTAAAGTAAGGCCAGGATGAGATTGAGCGCTATTTTAATTCCTTTATAATTAAAAAACGTGTTAATGATCGATCACATTCTGCCACATCACCCTGTAAAGTGCACACTTATGAATACGTTAATTGAAGTTTGTATCTTACATAATCAATCTGGTCACTTCAGTTGGCATATGCTTATGCCCACTAAATGAGGGATCGGGTTATGCAAATATCAATTGAGATTGAGCATTATTTTTTATTCCTTTATAATTAAACACACTTGTTAATGAGCGATCACATTCTGCCACATAACCCTGTAATTCCACACTATATATGATGGTAGGTGTGAAGACATTATGAGAGCAGATTACACTACAAACCACCATGAGGACGTCAATTGCTTTACTTCTGGCAGTGTTTGCCGTGAGCGCAGGTACGATTTTGTATAGTTGAATAGGGTTTTAAACATTTGTACAAAGTTAGTGTATCATGTAAATATAAATTGGATTCAGTATTTTCTATTCTTGAGTTATTATTAATCGTTTGGAGAAAACTATGTTTAATTATAAATGCAAATGAGAAATTAGATCCGAAATAATAAATCGTCTGTATCGACACAATACAGATTTTTGTGTCTTTTGATTAATATAATGTTTGAAGTCGATGGTCATCGAATTCGTTTTGAATTGCATAAAGAGTTGTCTTTGTAAATAAATATGGAACGTAAATAACCTTTAAACAATTAAAATCAAAACGCCGACAGCATCAAAAGTCAGTTAGCCAGATAAATAAAAAATCGAGATTTTAAGTACATTTTGCAAATATACTGTAATCAAATCGTGTCAGAAACCCAAATGTGGTCACAAGATTGTGTAGAAACAACTTATACTTGTTTATTAGGGTTTACATCGGATCTATTTGTTTGCATCTATTCATAAATAAGCATTTCCGATTATCAGACACCATTATAAATTAATGCTCATTTATAAATCGCTTTACTGACCTGGTATATAGTCCTGGTAAATACATTAAAAATATTACTGTCACGCGACAGTATAAATTCAGATTAATACATTTTCATCGTTAATGAGTATCAATGTGTAATCGTATGAAATGTTTCGTATTGTCAAAGCTTTATAGTATGAACAAATGATTTCTTGGACAAGTTCCTTAAAATAAATCAAATACAAACGTCTTGTCTTTTTAAAGGGATCTTTTCACGCTTTGGTAAATTGACAAAATTGAAAAAAGTTGTTTCAGATTCGTAAGTTTTCGTTTTAGTTATGATATTTGTGAGGAAACAGTAATACTGAACATTAACCATGCTCTAATATAGCCATTATATGCATCTTTTGACGATTTTAAAACCTAAAAATTATAAAGCGTTGCAACGCGAAACGATTGAATAATTTGGAGAGTTCTGTTTTTGTCGTGAAATTTTGTGAAACTACGAAGATTGCTTATATAAGGTATAAAATACGTCACGGATGTGTACTAGGCGGAATAGCTCAGTAGGCTAAAGCGTTTTTACTTCAGGACTCTGGCAGGACTCCAGGGGTCACTGGTTCGAAACCTGCTCCGGGCAATGTTCTTTTCCTTTTTTTAATTTTTTTCTTGATTTTTTACTGGAGCTTTTACGATCCAATGTTTACATTTATCAATATAAAGCATTTAATGAATAAGTTAAAAAAATGCCAAAATCTGTGAAAAGGCCCCTTTAACTTGAGCTAATGCAGTTACTGTCAACATTCTGAAACAACGCCATATCAGCAGGCCGATATCGTACAACGACTTTTTAAAATAACGCTTTGCTGAATGCTTGTATTGTCTATCCCAGCACGCACTACTGCAGCGCAGTGAAGTAGCGATTTAGTGAGCCGTGCCACCAACAATGTTCCATTAAGACGTATATCCTCTCACTAATATAACTTCTGAATCCTGCTGTCGCAAACGGTTTTTATACTGGAAATAAATGTTTGTATCGATGTCGTTTGACGTGTATCAAAGCTTAAACGGTATCGATATTTTTTTCAGTATCCGGCTTTGCCAAAAAGGGCAAAAAGAACTACGGATACGATGGAAGTATTGGTGGAGGATATGGTGGAGGAGGCGGCTCCGGTGGATACGGAGGAGGCGGCTACGGTGGATATGGTGGAGGAGGTGGCTACGGTGGATATGGTGGAGGTGATGGAGGCTACGATGGTGGTAGTTTTTACGGAGGTTTTTGGGGCGGTCTTGGAGGCGGAGGTATAGGTCTTGGTGGCGGCGGTTTTGGAGGTAAGAAGGGATGCCATGGAAAACAATGCGCATTTGGTGGAGGAGGAGGCTCCAGTGGATACGGTGGAGAAGGAGGAGGCTCCGGTGGATATGGTGGAGGTGATGATGGAGGCTACGGTGGTGGTAGTTCTTACGGAGGCGTTGGCGGTGGTCTTGGTGGCGGAGGTTTTGGAGGTTAGAAGGGATGCCATGGAAAACACTGCGCTTTTGGTGGAGAAGGAGGCTTTAGTGGATACGGTGGAGGAGGAGGAGGCTCCGGTGGATACGGTGGAGGCGGCGGCTACGGTGGATATGGTAAAGGTGATGATGGAGGCTACGGTGGTGGTAGTTCTTACGGAGGCATTGGCGTTGGTCTTGGTGGCGGAGGTTTTGGAGGGAAGAAGGGATGCTATGGAAAACTATGCGCTTTTGGTGGAGGAGGAGGCTCCAGTGGATACGATGGAGGAGGAGGAGGCTCCGGTTGATACGGTGGAGGCGGCGGCTACGGTGGATATGGTAAAGGTGATGATGGAGGCTACGGTGGTGGTAGTTCTTACGGAGGCATTGGCGGTGGTCTTGGTGGCGGAGGTTTTGGAGGGAAGAAGGGATGCCATGGAAAACACTGCGCTTTTGGCGGAGGCAGTGGTGGTTTCGTAGGCGATTACGGAGGTGGATACGGAAAATACTAGATCCATGCTACAAGGGTGGGAATTTCGTCTAGACACAAAGTGAGTATAATATAGCGTGTATTATTAATGGTTTGTTCGGAAAAGAGGTCCTGTTCTTGTTTCATTTTTTATTCAATGCAAACGAATAGAATCATTTACATCAACATTATTTAAAATGGTGGTGTATGCATTGAAAACACGTTCATTGCCTGATTAACTTTACGTATATTGAAACATTACACTTTGCTTTGTTATGCGTTTAAACGATTTAAAACGCTATAACGTACATTACTGCAAACAACAAATTACATTTGTAATTTATAACGTATATCTATCTTTCAGACGAGATGGAATTCTACATCGACATCAAGACTGAAGTAAAGTTCTGATTTTTATTTCACAATCGTGTATATTGCTGACTCTTTCTAATTATATTCTTAGCATTCATTTGTAGTTGTTTATTCATTTGTCCTTGTTCAATCCGATTTAATGCATATTTAAACAATTAACGCTTAAACGTGGATCAAGATCATACTACATACTATTATGATTTACACGGACACGCATTTTGGCTACTTATTCAGATTTTTTAGCACCTACCACATTTTAAACGTGGCGGAACAGGTTAGGCCCTGTGCCAATACTGTGCAACGTTTATTTATAAAGGAAATATAAGCAAGTTCAGATCTTAAATGTAGCTCTAAATTCGCGCACATTCACAGCCTTAAGCTATATGGCCAATGTATGACATTGTCTCCATTGCCTTACCTATATCGAATGTTACAGGGACCTATACAAACAATTGTATAGGTCCCTGGATGTTACTTTAATATGTACACAAAAGAAAGCTGTGTGCAGTCTTGTCGAGACATTCTGTAGGCTCCTTCCTTAGAAGAACCCACACTCTAATGAAATATAATTATAGAGACCACTCAGTGTGGTGCTCAAATCGGGAAAAATGACACTATTTGGGATTTAAGTTCATTCCAATATCAGCAGATGTCTCACGCTCTCAATTCGAAACAAGTCTCTTCTTCTTTCAATTTCATGATTGAAATGGCAATCTTTTAACCCTTTGCATGCTGGGAAATTTGTCGTCTGTTAAAATGTCGTCTGCTGAATTTCTAAAATTAGCATTTTCTTCGATTTTTTTCAAAGAATACTATCAGAAAAGCAAACAGTTTGGATTCTGATGAGACGCCACGTTCTGTGGCGTCTCATCTGGATCCAAACTGTTTGCAAAGGCCTTCAAAATTTGGTTCCAGTACTGAAAGAGTTAAGACATATTTACGCAAGTCTTATAGCTGCTTATGATTCCATGTATATAGCTCCAGCAATCTATATATGAGCCGTACTCTGTTTGAAGGGGGTTAACGACACTTTCCGCTTTTATGATTTTCGTTTAAAGAGAGTCTCCTCTAAGAAAAAAAATCTAGTTTAGGCAGAAAGTGTCATCCCTAATTAGCACAGGCTAATCTGGGACGACACTTTACGCATATGCAATAAATCCCCTGTTCACAGAGCACGGCCCAATTAAGTATGTTCATGAGCCCTTTACACAGATACAGTCTTTTCTGACATATAATATCAAACTTCACCTGTCATTTTCAAACAGTAAAGCTGACAAGAATGTTAAGGTAAGACAAGAAAGTCACGAAGATTTTGGCAACATTTACAGTTCCATGTTTTTTCAGGGACTTGACTAAGCCTTGTGAAATCAGTGTTATGTTAATTTAAATTTATGTCTATTTTGACTACGTAACAAGACAGAAACATCAATATGAAATGAATATTTATTTTACAAGTGGTACCTTACAATAACAAGGTAATAGCTTCCACAATTTACCATAAAAACTAGAACAAGTAAAATCAAATTCATGTACTTTAGTTCAATATTTTTAGCAAGTTACGGCAACAACATTTATAACCAACACAATTACCTCCAACTTTTACGGCATTCTACACGCATTAAACAACCACAACATTCAAAAGTTAATTTGCAAAATGATTGTAGCGCGTCTTATCATAAAACAAGCGTCCCTAAATAGTGTACAAGTTATAATTTTCTGACACAAAACGACGATAAAGTCACATCACATAAATAGAACTGAGACATTTAGAAGAATTATCATGGTTTTGCGTAGATGCAGCCAATACATGTTCAAATATGTCATAAATATTTCATTGGTATATGATAACAAATGGTTGAGTAATCCCATGTACTGTTAGGGCTTGCTCTGTGAAAATGGGGTTAAATGCAGGTGGGCACAAGCTAATAAGGAACAACACTTTCAAACTAAAAAAAACTTGATTTTTGATAAGAAAAGACGTCCTTTAATAATAAAAAATAATATCAATGGAAAGTGTCGTCCCTGATTAGCCTGTGCAGACTACACAGGCTAATATGTGACAACACTTTCTGCCCATGCATTAAGCCTGGTTTTCCCAGAGGAAGGCTTTAATAAATACAAATCCTTGTACAAACAGGAAGGCTGACAAATCTGTGTATGTTCACTTGTACTTGTAAAGCATTACTCATGTTAAAGCACCAGGTAAGAAGGTTTCAGACTTAACAGATCAACACACATGATGGTTAAATACAATAAATTACCCAACACCCAGTTTGTGTCATCTTTTCATTGACATTAAATAATTTAACAACTTAACAATACATGAAAATTAACATGTGTCTTAAATGATTTTTTAAGCAAATTTAACTTTACCTTTACAGGAGCTGCATGAACGTTAAGAAGAACTAGGCAATTCTTTACTCAACTCAAGCAACACATTTCTTTGTCATAAATACAAACAATATTGCACAACCCTGTGTGTAAAATGTAAAATATCAATCTAATGCATGTTTCATATATAAAAACACTGTACACAGAGAGTTACCCAATCATTATTGACACAATGCTGAACAGGCAAGCCATAATTCTGAACAAGCATTAAAATGTACAAAATACAATGCAACATACTCAATAACAACTAAATAAGAAAATGCAAGGCAATGCAGTGCAAAGAAAATAATAAATAAACAGACTTGTTTGTAAACTGCCTATTGCCTATGGAAACTTTCATCAAACTAATAGTATGAAAAATCATCAGCGTTATACAGAAATTAAACACATGTATCATTAGTATTCATGTTAAAAGTCATGAAGATATGCTGTATGAAGATTCAATGTTCAAGTGTCCATAATTGTGAATATTAATTGATAAATGATAAAATCTTAATAAGCACAGTCATTTTTGTTCCACTTAAACAACCACATGTGCTTTTTGTTATATAAGGGCCCCAATTCACAAAGCCTCTTACTGATATTCTAAGGCAATTGATTAAATTCGTGACAGTCTTCAGGTCACTGGTTATTTCTTGCTTAGGTCGTTTTAGATGAACAAGTCTCCATAAAAAAAATATTGTTGAAAAGAATAAGTTTTTTTTAAAGCACTTTGTTTGCAGAAAACGTGACAAATCTAACTGAAATTTTGATATAAAATCTTCCCCTTTCTTTCCCTTAAGTACAACAGTTAAGATTTATCTAAGGTGCTTAATGAAAGCAGGCCCTGCAAATACTACCAATCTGCATACCTTAACAAAATGTCAATAAAATCTTATCGTCAGGTCATTTTATGACAAGATGCTGTAGTCCATCAAAAACATGCGTAACATGACACAAGGCTCAAACAGGGTCAACAGAAAAAAGCATCAGTGATAAGTTAACTTTTTCCTGTACACCATTATTTTCAAAGAATGCCTTCATGTTTTACACTTGAAACTATAATTACAACTCCCACCATTTCTTTGTAAAATACAGCATAAATAGATTGTCTTTCAAACTATCTTTACCATAGTTCTACAGAGGGAACATTTATACCTTAATGCATTGCTAGCATACAATTATCACAGACATGATGCCACACACCAGTCGGGCAGAATAAAATAACGACAAAACATTTCCCAAATAAGTTTCATTAACATTTGCAAGTGGACTGTTGTACACATGAATGAAACCATGCAATAGAAGCATGAACATAACAAGAAGGTGTGGACAGAGATGAAAGACAATAATGGTGGAAATTATGGCACAAATTTGTCTGCATAAACCTTCAATCTTGACAATATCGTTCTCAGCGTTCAGACAATAACCTTTGCCAAAGCTGAAATATGTAAAACCATGAAAACTCTGACCTTTCTATGGATAATCAGATGGGTGCAAATTCATTGTATATACTGGAACTGTTTGCCTTTAGCTCTTTGCATGCTGGGAAATTTGTCGTCTGTTTAAATGTCGTCAGCTGAATTTTTTAAATTAGCATTTTTGTTGATTTTTTTTTCAAAGAATACTATCAGAAAAGCAAACAGTTCGGATCCTGATGAGACGCCACGTTTTGTGGTGTCTCATCTGGATCCAAACTGTTTGCAAAGGCCTTCAAAATTCGGTTCCAGCACTGAATGAGTTAGAGTTGCAATTTTGCTAAAAAGTATTTATCGATTGTTTATGATTGCTTTAAAGTTGTTTTGATTATGGCGTTATGATGGCAACAACAAAGATAGGCCTTACTTTGTTATGCTAATACAGAGCTGTTTTACGTGTTGTTGTTACGTAAAAATAAACAATTCTTCATTCTATTTTTACTTTACTGACAGTTGCTTAAGAATGATCTTCCGGTTTTCCCTGGAAACATAATTTTAAAAGTATATACTTAATAAGACATAATAATATAGATAATGATAAATATAGCTTCAGTAACATTTACTAGAGAATGTTTTCAATACAGCAATGATTGAGACAATCGTAGTCTTGTCATGGTGATAATTGTTTAGGAGTGTAATATAAACCAGTGTTCAGGAAATGTTTGATTGCGCTATATGCTGACAGTTGAGAGATAGTGTTTGTGTTTCAGTAGCATTTCAGACCAGTTTGATATTGTCATTGTGGCATTTGTTTTCTATTTCAGATATTCTGAAAGTTTATTTATATTGAAATGATGGACATTGCTCAAAAATGATGTATTACCAACAATAACTAAGAACATACTTATTAACAAATAGAAACAGTTGCTAAGCAAAGGTGTAGCCATCATATCCTAGAAATCATTGCCTGAAGGATATTGCGGTCCCCAGATCATAACAACTGTTGCTAAGGGATGGCACGGCAACACTATTATAACAACAGTTGCTAAGCAATTGCGTGTCCACCAAATAAATGCTTCACAATGCCATGACAACAGTAGCTAAGAGACATAGCGGGATTGCTTCAGGTGGGCGGCCATGTCGGCACACTGCTTCTGCAGCTTGAAGTCGTCTATCATCAGCTCTGGTACATCCACCTGTCAATAAGCGATCATATGAGATGTGTTTTGGGGAAACTGGGCTTTTTGCATGTGCGTAAAGCGTCTTCCCAGATTAGCCTGTATAGTCTGCACTGGCTGATCAGGGATGATGACACTTTCCCCAATACTGGATTGAGATTTGCAAGAGACTTCCTTTTTTTTGCAGACTGCACAGGCTAATGTGTGAAGACCTTCAACACACATGCATTTAGCCCAGTTTTCTCAGAATGCGGCTCATACGATGAGTTGAACAAGACAATTTTATAAATCAGGATTTTTAACAATATCGTGCTAGGTCATTCGCAAAATAGAAAATAAAACATGTCAAACTGACACATGGAGTAAACATAAAATTTGACAAACAAGATAATGATAAATAAGTGCAGTCAATATAGAAAGCATAAAATGAAATTGAGATTCAAATAAATATGCATTTACTTATCAATCTTCCCCACCACATCTTAAGGTTGAGGGAACAAGGAAAGTAATGTAAATGTATCAGAATTAACAGTTCTTGCTCACACCTTAACATATATATCACCAGGTTGGAATCCAGGAGGGAAAAGCCATAAAGAAACTTGGTTGATCTTAGGTTTGAGCTTGAGAAATATGCTAGAAATACCGTTACATAAGACAATGTTGAGGCATTCAAATCTATACAAGGAATATTAACGAGGCGCCCTCTGGGTAAATGGGTCTACATGCATGTACATAAAGTGTTTTCCAGATTAGCCTGTGAAGTCCATAGAGGCTAATCAGGGAAAACACTTTCTGCTTTTATCGAAAATTTTGATTACAACATGTTTCTTCGAAACAAAAATCCAGACTGCACAGGCTCGTCAAGTGTCTGGGACAACAATTGATGCACAGGCTCGTCAAGTGTCTAGGACAACAATTGATGCACAGGCTCGTCAAGTGTCTGGGACAATAATTGATGCACAGGCTCGTCAAGTGTCTAGGACAACAATTGATGCACAGGCCCGTCAAGTGTCTGGGACAACAATTGATGCACAGGCCCGTCAAGTGTCTGGGACAATAATTGATGCACAGGCTCGTCAAGTGTCTGGGACAACAATTGATGCACAGGCTCGTCAAGTGTCTGGGACAACAATTGATGCACAGGCCCGTCAAGTGTCTGGGACAACAATTGATGCACAGGCCCGTCAAGTGTCTAGGACAATAATTGATGCACAGGCTCGTCAAGTGTCTGGGACAACAATTGATGCACAGGCTCGTCAAGTGTCTAGGACAATAATTGATGCACAGGCTCGTCAAGTGTCTAGGACAATAATTGATGCACAGGCTCGTCAAGTGTCTAGGACAATAATTGATGCACAGGCTCGTCAAGTGTCTAGGACAATAATTGATGCACAGGCTCGTCAAGTGTCTAGGACAATAATTGATGCACAGGCTCGTCAAGTGTCTGGGACAACAATTGATGCACAGGCCCGTCAAGTGTCTGGGACAACAATTGATGCACAGGCCCGTCAAGTGTCTGGGACAACAATTGATGCACAGGCTCGTCAAGTGTCTAGGACAATAATTGATGCACAGGCTCGTCAAGTGTCTGGGACAACAATTGATGCACAGGCTCGTCAAGTGTCTGGGACTACAATTGATGCACAGGCTCGTCAAGTGTCTGGGACAATAATTGATGCACAGGCTCGTCAAGTGTCTGGGATAATAATTGATGCACAGGCTCGTCAAGTGTCTGGGACAACAATTGATGCACAGGCTCGTCAAGTGTCTGGGACAACAATTGATGCACAGGCTTGTCAAGTGTCTGGGACAACAATTGATGCACAGGCTCGTCAAGTGTCTGGGACAACAATTGATGCACAGGCTCGTCAAGTGTCTGGGACAACAATTGATGCACAGGCCCGTCAAGTGTCTGGGACAACAATTGATGCACAGGCTCGTCAAGTGTCTGGGACAATAATTGATGCACAGGCCCGTCAAGTGTCTGGGACAACAATTGATGCACAGGCTCGTCAAGTGTCTGGGACAATAATTGATGCACAGGCTCGTCAAGTGTCTGGGACAACAATTGATGCACAGGCTCGTCAAGTGTCTGGGACAACAATTGATGCACAGGCTCGTCAAGTGTCTGGGACAATAATTGATGCACAGGCTCGTCAAGTGTCTGGGACAACAATTGATGCACAGGCTCGTCAAGTGTCTGGGACAACAATTGATGCACAGGCTTGTCAAGTGTCTGGGACAACAATTGATGCACAGGCTCGTCAAGTGTCTAGGACAACAATTGATGCACAGGCTCGTCAAGTGTCTAGGACAACAATTGATGCACATGCTCGTCAAGTGTCTGGGACAATAATTGATGCACAGGCTCGTCAAGTGTCTGGGACAACAATTGATGCACAGGCATGTCAAGTGTCTGGGACAACAATTGATGCACAGGCTCGTCAAGTGTCTGGGACAACAATTGATGCACAGGCTTGTCAAGTGTCTGGGACAACAATTGATGCACAGGCTCGTCAAGTGTCTAGGACAACAATTGATGCACAGGCCCGTCAAGTGTCTGGGACAACAATTGATGCACAGGCTTGTCAAGTGTCTGGGACAACAATTGATGCACAGGCCCGTCAAGTGTCTGGGACAACAATTGATGCACAGGCCCGTCAAGTGTCTGGGACAACAATTGATGCACAGGCTCGTCAAGTGTCTGGGACAACAATTGATGCACAGGCTCGTCAAGTGTCTGGGACAACAATTGATGCACAGGCTCGGCAAGTGTCTGGGACAACAATTGATGCACAGGCTCGTCAAGTGTCTAGGACAACAATTGATGCACAGGCCCGTCAAGTGTCTGGGACAACAATTGATGCACAGGCTCGTCAAGTGTCTGGGACAACAATTGATGCACAGGCTTGTCAAGTGTCTGGGACATCAATTGATGCACAGGCTCGTCAAGTGTCTGGGACAACAATTGATGCACAGGCTCGTCAAGTGTCTGGGACAACAATTGATGCACAGGCTCGTCAAGTGTCTGGGACAACAATTGATGCACAGGCTCGTCAAGTGTCTGGGACAACAATTGATGCACAGGCTCGTCAAGTGTCTGGGACAACAATTGATGCACAGGCTCGTCAAGTGTCTGGGACAACAATTGATGCACAGGCTTGTCAAGTGTCTGGGACATCAATTGATGCACAGGCTCGTCAAGTGTCTGGGACAACAGTTGATGCACAGGCTCGTCAAGTGTCTGGGACAACAATTGATGCACAGGCTCGTCAAGTGTCTGGGACAACAGTTGATGCACAGCCATTTCCCCAGAGAGTGGTTAACATTTTTCTCATGGTAAAACCAAATAGAAAAAGGATATGGTTACATAAGATAATGTAGACCCTGTCAAATCTCTACCAGACATGTACATTTTTCCCTTTCTCACCTGGAAGTGTGTGAACCAGCACATTGACAGGGCCGTCTTGAAGCGCGAGCTCTCGTGGGCGGTGTTGAAATACAGGGCCCAATGCTCCGGGCTTCCTCCCTCAGCCTCAAACACCTGAAAGTGAAAGACTCCACTGTTTCTGCGTTTTATACATCACCAAGTAGTGATAAACATGTACAGGTATAATCACTATTTAAAGGGACCTTATCATATTGGGAAGTCAATCAGTCCTTAGGTCAGCCCATCACATTCCTGTTTTTGTTTTAAAAAATGCTGCATGTTTGAAATCACAATGAGCTCTGGTAAAACAGGGCTTGATGCATGTGCGTAAGGTGTTGTCCCAGATTAGCCAGTGCAGTCTGCACAGGCTCATCACAAACAAACCTTTCAGTGTTAATAGTATAACAAATATCTAGTTTGAGCAGAAAGTTTCTTCCCTGATTAGCCTGTGTGGACTGCGCAGGCTAATCTGGGATGACAAATTAGGCATTGCCAATTATCACTGCTCACACTCACCAGTACAATATAGGACGTGTCCTTATTATCTGACAACATGGACGTGACGTCGTGAAGATTGGCACTGCCTAGCGTGCGCATGAAGTTCGTCTCAAGGTCTTCGTGACACATCAACAGCTGGAACTTGGAGATAACTGCGCAGCATGGAACACAGGAAGTCTTTGTGGAGCTCATCTGTAGAAGTTTAAACTTATTAATTAAAGCTTGATTGCATTTAAAGCCTTCGACTTATTGAAACACTCTTGCGTCCGTTTCCTGGGTAGAACCAGTACCTTATTTACTGACACTTTAAATGTTCAGACACCCTCTTTTTTAGCCAAATATTTATTTTTCCGACTCTTATATTTTGGACAATATTTTACAGTGATATTTTACCAGATTTTGGACCTGGAGTCGCTTATCTTGTGAAACTTCAATCATGGATTTTTACAACTGGACTAGATCATAAAATCTGGCAGATGCATGCCTGACGGAAATAGACCATAACATTTGTGCAATTGGGTAAATAACCATTTATTCCGGTAGAAAACAATTGATTCACTCAACAGCATTTTTGAAATGATAACATCCTATTAAGGAAGCAGTATATTTAATGTTTAACTGTTTTGTTCAGTATCATTTCAGGCAAGAGTTAGCAAAGCTGTAAAGTTGTATTTATTTTAAAGTAGAAAAAGAAGAGTAAATCACAATAAAACTACTGTGCATTGATTCATTGCTTTTATTTATGTATAATTAAAATTTTCAGACACTTAATTTTTGTCTTTAAATTTTTGGACACCTGTAATTTTTAAATATTTTCCATATCTAAATTTTCGTACATGAATTTTTATTACAACTTTTGTCCGAAAACTTAGAAGTAATTTGTGCCACTGATCTAAGTGGTATAAAAGTAATTTGTGCCACCGATCTTATGGGTATAGAAGAAGTTTGTGCCAATGATCTAAGTGGTATTGAAGTAATTTGTGCCCATACCTATGCCAGTAACAGACAATTGCCTTATTTAAGTCATTGGAGGCGGAAAATTGCAGTAGAAGTAGTTTCATGAACAATCAAAACACAAGTTATGAAGTTGAGTTGGAAATCAAATCCGTGATCCTCCAATGTGTTGTCAAGCACATAGTTGCGATAATCACTGCTAATGACCCTCTGGGTTGCTTAGATGAGCTGTATGTAAATGCTGATAAAAGCTCAAAGCATTCAAGAAGAACTAGTCAAATAACTCTAATAACTGATCCAGCTGGTCCAAAAACACACCCACTTTGAAGCATTTGGAAGCCTTGATGCACTTAAAACACACCCACTTTGAAGCATTTAGAAACCTTGAGGCACTTAAAACACACCAACTTTGAAGCATTTGGAAACCTTGAGAAACTTAAAACAAACCCACTATGAAGCATTTGGAAACCTTGAGGCACATAACACACCCACTTTGAATCATTTGGAAACCTTGAGGCACTTAAAACACACTCACTTTAAATCATTTGGATACCTTGAGGTACTTAAAGCACTTTCACTTTGAATCATTTGGATACCTTGAGGCACTTAAAACACACCCACTTTGAAGCATTTGCAAACCTTGAGGCACTTAAAAGTTAAAACACTCTCACTTTGAAGCATTTGGTAACCTTAAGGTACTTAAACACACCACTTTAGAGCATTTGGAAACCTTGAGGCAATTAAAACACACCCACTTTGAAGCATTTGGAAACCTTGAGGCACTTAAAACACACTCACTTTGAAGCATTTGGAAACCTTGAGGTACTTAAACACACCCACTTTGAAGCATTTGGAAACCTTGAGGTACTTAAAACACACCCACTTTGAAGCATTTGGAAACCTTGAGGTACTTAAAACACTCTCACTTCGAAGCATTTGGAAACCTTGAGGCACTTAAAACACACTCACTTTGAAGCATTTGGAAACCTTGAGGTACTTAAAACACTCTCACTTTGAAGCATTTGGAAACCTTGAGGCACTTAAAACGCTCCAACTTTGAAGCATTTGGAAACCTTCATGCGCTTAAAACACACCCACTTTGAAGCATTTGGAAACCTTGAGGTACTTAAAACACTCTCACTTTGAAGCATTTGGAAACCTTGAGGTACTTAAAACACTCTCACTTTGAAGCATTTGGAAACCTTGAGGTACTTAAAACACTCTCACTTTGAAGCATTTGGAAACCTTGAGGCACTTAAAACACACTCACTTTGAAGCATTTGGAAACCTTGAGGCACTTAAAACACACTCACTTTGAAGCATTTGGAAACCTTGATGCACTTAAAACACACCCACGTTGAAGCATTTGGAAACCTTGAGGCACTTAAAACACTCCGACTTTGAAGCATTTGGAAACCTTGATGCACTTAAAACACACCCACTTCGAAGCATTTGGAAACCTTGAGGTACTTAAAACACACCAACTTTGAAGCATTTGGAAACCTTGAGGTACTTAAAACACTCTCACTTTGAAGCATTTGGAAACCTTGAGGCACTTAAAACACACTCACTTTGAAGCATTTGGAAACCTTGAGGTACTTAAAACACTCTCACTTTGAAGCATTTAGAAAACCTTGAGGCACTTAAAACACACCCACTTTGAAGCATTTGGAAACCTTGAAGCACTTTAAACACATTCACTTTGAAGCATTTGGAAACCTTGAGGCACATTTTTTAATAAAATGCATTTGAGCCTGGCTCTGGAAAAAGATAAATTAATGTTGTGCAAAACGAGTCGTCCAAGATTGGACTATGCAGTTGGCATAGGCTAATCACTAATCAGGGACAAAACTTTACGCTTTTAGTTATTTGTTTTCGTTTTAAGGAAGTTTCTTCGTAGCAAAGATCCAGATTGTCATCCCTGATTAGCTGTGCTGACAGCACAGGCTAATCTGGGACAAAAATGTACATATGCATTATAACCCATTTCCTCAGATCGCAGCTCATTTCTTTATAACAATATCACAAATATGACAACACCCCATAATCTGAAATCCACTCACCGTAAAGCCTTTAGTCACATTAAGGCACTTTTGTTAAAAAACTTCCATTTCTTTATAACAAATATCTCAAATGTGACAACACCCCATAATCTGACATCCACTTAGAGAGAAGACCTTGTATTTTGTTCAAAACCCATTCAAACATGTACATATTATAAATGTTTTATGTAATTCTATGTATAACAAGACTATTGCCAAGCAATAAAAGTCCCCTACCGGTATATTGCTGTGACCAGGTCGACTTTCTCCCAATTTGTATAGTGGTTTATAACCCTTGCCTATTATTTTAACATGACAATTTTATAAGTGGGTTCACATGATCAAATCGAAGGGAAAAGCTGGCAGACATTTGTTTGTTCTCTTAAAAAAACGAGTTCAAGTTCAATCTAGTGCACCAGTAGCTTGAAAGAAGAGAGACTGAAATGACAGAGACAGGGACTAAATTCCATAAATTGATCCTGATTCACTCTGGTGATTCACTACTATTTCGTCTCGTTGTATTTCATTTATATGAACTGACTAAAATTCCAACCTTATTAAAAGAAGTATACTGCCTTAATTATGAAGTTGTTTTGTTTATTGGGTTACAACACACCCGTAACCATGAGGGTTACATTGCCATCTGTCCATGTTTCAAGTTTCATGAAAAAATATGAAGAACTTTCAAAGTTATCGCAGGATCCACCATTTTCAGCAATATTTTTAGTCTATTTGTTGCCATAGCAAACAGTATTCTTGAAATAGGAACACAGTGAAATGACGGGCATAATCCCCATATTGCCATCTGTCCATGTTTCAAGTTTCATGAAAAAATATGAAGAACATTTTAAGTTATCTAGAAAAGTGTGACAGACTGACAGACACAAAGAGCGCAAACCATAAGTCCCTCTACGGTTTCATCGGTAGGGGACTAAGAATGTTTATTGTTTGAAATAAATGTATTTCAACCAAATCAACTCACCATCAAGCTCTCTGACACTGTCTGATCCGCTAACCTTCAAGTCCTTTGACACTGCCTTATTGACTCACCTTTAAGCCCTCTGACACTGCCTAATCCACTCACACTCAAGCTTTCTTACACTGCCTAATCCACTCACCTTCAAGCTTTCTGACACTGCCTAATCTACTCACCTTCAAGCTTTCTTACAACTCACCTTCAAGCCCTCAGACACTGCCTAATCCACTCTCGTTCAAGCCCTCTGACGCTGCCTATTCTACTCACCTTCAAGCTCTCTGACACTGCCTAATCTACTCACCTTCAAGCTTTCTGACACTGCCTAATCCACTCTCGTTAAAGCCCTCTGACACTGCCTAATCAACTCACCTTCAAGCCCTCTGACACTGCCTAATCCACTCTTGTTCAAGCCCTCTGACACTGCCTAATCTACTCACCTTCAAGCTCTCTGACACTGTCTAATTCACTCACCTTTATGCTCTCTGACACTGTCTAATCCACTCACATTCAAGCCCTCTGACACTGTCTAATTCACTCACCTTCATGCCCTCTGACACTGCCTTATCCACTCATCTTAAAGCCCTCTAACACTGCCTAATCCACTCACCTTGAAGCCCTCTGACACTACCTAATCCACTCACCTTCAAGCCCTCTGACACTGCCTGACACAGACACTGCAGCCAGTTGTTTGCCTCCAGCTCAGTTTCTACGGCGATGTACCAGTAGGCCCCATTCTGGAGAATGATGCGCACAGCATGGTTGCGGTCACTGTTGAAGTCGCGCTTGCAGCCTACACACTGGCCGCCACCCAAGCTGAGGAAGTGCGCAGGCTTGTTGTCGTCCTTTTGGTTGTACAGACACAGCATGCCATCCCTGGGGTGGGGGAATAATGGATATAACTTTAACCATTTACCACTCAGATACGGACTTTCACGAGTTTTTAGTTCCTTAGAAAACCAAATAACATTAAATACCTGCGTTACTAGATTATAGTTTTGAAGGCTTCATTTCCAATCATGATTTTTTGTGTGGTAAAAGCATTATTGCTTGTACTCATCATCTAAGCATTTATTTAAGTAACGTTTTTCATCTCTTTTATATTTCTCACCTATTTCCTTTTTTTTACGAAGATTAAGTTTACTTTTTTGAAGCTACAATATTTAGTTGAATTTTAAAATTGTTATAGCTTTGATGAGACAAGACATGACTGTTTTCATGTTCTATACAACTTCTTCTTGGTCTCATATTTTTAGACAAAGAGGGTACAATATCTGCCCATTAAAAAAAAGGAAACAATAATATTCATACAAAGTCTTGGTAATGATAATATGTTATACCCGTTAAATGAAGGTCCTTTTTACCTTGAAGGAAGTGTGGTAAAGAATATTAGAAACACAATGCAGACTGAAATTACTTCTAAAATATAACCTCCATAGTAGGGATGTCAACAGATGACATTATTTGTCCCAAGGGTTAACATTGCTTACTTGAGTACGGCATGTCCCGAGCGCCAGGTCTGTGTGCGCAGGATGTTGACTGTCTCCTGAGACTTGTAGAACAACATTCCCTCCCGGTCCCACTCACAGGAGCCTTTGTCACACTTCGGGTCCTCCCAGTGAACGAGAGAGTAGCACACGACCTCACTGTCAACCATCTAAAAGAGGGTCATGTAATGCATGAGATAGGTTGTAAACAATGTTGTTTGTTCTTGTTTATTTAAATATGTGATGCGTAGTCTAAAGAATATTGATTGGACCTCAATAGGGAAGCTATTCTAGCTTTAAGAAACAAGTTTAGTGTCTCCTTGCCTTGCTATTTCAATTAATAGTTCCTCAAGTTGCTCGAGTCATTCTTCCACCAAACTAAGCATCAAAGGGAAAGACTCATGTAAGTGAGTAGCGGGTGTTAACATGAATGCATGCAATAATTGAGCCTGGATCTGGAAAAATTGGGCTTAATTTATGTGCACAAAGTGTTGCAACAGATTAGCCTGCGCAGTCTGCACAGGCTTATCAGGAACAACACTTTCTGACTAAACTGGATTTTTGTTATGCAGAGACTTTCTATAAATGAAATCATTTCATAAAAGCGGACTCTTTATGCACATCCATTCAGCCCACTTGTCCAAGAGGCTCAATTGATTCAGAGCCAACATGACTACGAGTGGTTAGCACAACAAGCAAGCAACGTATCTAACACTTCTGTTATCAAGAATCACATAGTAGCTCTGGACTCTGACAGCAATACTATTATGTACATGCAAGCAGATCATGAAACTGATCATAGGTAAATACAAGTACCAGTAAATCTTTTGTCTTATGCTTGGAATTTCAACTAGCCCCACATATAGTATTGTAGAACCCACCTCCCAAAAAAACTGACTTAATTAATTTCTTATCATGGCATTCATATATTTATAATTTTTGTTGTAAAACTTGCAAGATGCATTTATAGTCAGGCTCAAACAAGTATACAAATATCCCCTATCATTTCTTTTAAACCGTTGAAAAAATACAAATGAGCCTCGTTCTGAGAAAACTGGGCTTAATGCATGTGCGTAAAGTGTCATCCCAATTTAGCCTGTGCAGTCCGCACAGGCTAATCAGGGACAACACTTTCCGCTTTTAAGGTATTTTTAGTTTCAAGGAAGTCCCTCCTGACCGAAAATCAAGTTTAGCCGGAAAGTGTCTTCCCTGATTAGCCTGTGCGGACTGCACAGGCTTATCTGGGATGACACTTTACGCACATGCATTAAGCCCAGTTTTTTCAGAATGCGGCTCAAATAAAATCTCTCACCTCACACTTGCACTCTGCTGCTATGTACTTCTGCAACGCTATCTTCTGTATCGTGTTGCCCGTGTCCACAACCAGACGGCCAGGCTTCATTTCAGATTTCTCCATGCTGGATGCCAGGCAGTCCACTAGTGCTCTGAGAGTGGGAACAAACAAATGCAGCAAGTTGTTTACAAATGCTTTATCATACATAAAAAAAGCTTGCAAAATTGAGCCTTGTTCATGAAAAAATGGGCTTACTGCATGCGCGTAAAGTGTCATAACCAATTAGCTTTTGCAGTCTGCACAGGCTAATCAGAAAGCACACATTCCACCTAAATTGTTTTTTATTAAGAAGAGACTTCTTTTAATAAAAAAACTATGAGAGCGGAAATTTCCATCAACATTTAGCCTGTAGAGACTGAACAGGCTAATCTGGGACTACACGTAAGGAACATGCATTAAGCCAAGTTTTCTCAGAACACGGCTCAAATGTTTTAACTTTTTAACAACCAAAGAGAGACTTCCTTATTGATCTTTTGGGCCTCCTTGGGTCATGCTAGATTACTTTAGTTATACACAAAGAATAAAACACTAAAACTAAATATTGTCTACTTAAAGCTACACTGGTAAAATTACGATGCAATTGTATTGAATTGCGATAGAAGATGTACTGCGATTTAAGTTACGGCATGTCAGAGTTTTCATTAACTGATATGTATTCACATTCAACGAGATGTTATCAAAGTTGAAGCTACCTTTAGACTAGAAGTAAAATCTTGAAGGTGCTTTTAATAATAATTTATAGCAAAACAAAAACATGTTCTTCATAGAAACTGACAGATAAAATTCAATTACATTTCCAAGTGTAAGTATTTTTTTTATAGAAAATAACAAACCAGTATAAAATAATTTGAAGAAAATGGTACCCAAAGTCATGTCCTAGTTTTCCCTTACATTGCCGAAGTCATTAACCAACTTACACTTTTCCTTGGTTAAATTACTAAGTGCACAAAAGCAAGTAATTGACAACTGCCCTATTCAGAACCCAGGTCGAGGGAGGATGGTTGAATAAAGGATTTCATTGCCACCCAATAGGTCCACCAAGAATGGATTTTTGTTCAGAAAATACTACCTTTGAACAAAAAATACTATACAATTGGAAAGTGTTGTCCCTAGTTAGAGTGTGCGGACAGCACAGGCTAATCTGGGACGACACTTTTCCACATATGCATTAGACCCTGTTTTTCCAGAGCGGAGCTCATTAAATATGATTTAACTGTTATAACTGCATGTAAGCAGCACATACATTGTGGTTCTCTCCTCCCCAATAGTCAGCCAGTGTTTCGTACGCTTGTTCTTGCAGGCGATGTTGAGTATCTGGTTCTGGCACCCAATCTGAAACCAACCCACATGTAAGAAACAGTCTCAACGGCAACTGTAAGCAAGACAGCCCAGAGCTGATGAAATGTCATTTCAGTTACTTTATACTGCAACACATAGTGCGTACTAAGGGAAAAACTATTGTATCTCAAATACAAATGTTTAGCAGATACAGTATTTTGCAGTACATGGCATGTTCACTCACCGACACAAAGTCAATGTCTGAGAATGTTATGGCTGCGGTCTTTGAGAACTTCTTCTTGCCCTGTTGTCGCTCCAGCAGGTACAAGGACCTGCTGGTAACCAGTGCATAGACAGGCCTAACCTTGCCCTCCGTGTGACCTTGACAACACGTGAACATCTGAAATATACCACCAAATATTAAGTAAACATATGAAATACAGAATCTGAAATATTTCAAATTATCTAATATAAACATGTGAACTATGGATTGGACTCCAACATAGTTATGAGAGAGCATAGACTGGTTACAACTTGCCCTTTGCAACAAATAACATTTTAAAACAAATTTTCAATATATGAAGTAAAAATATGAAAAACGCTCAAAATCTACACAAAAATGGAATGAACACTTGCAATCTGAAACAAAAAAGTTGTGAAATATGACATTATCAGTTGATCTGTAAAATTAACAGCTGAAATACGAAACAACTTTAGGAACATACAAAAAATAATAACAATTGTGTTTCTTATGTAATTACTTAGCAAAGATATCTGAGTGAAATTTTTGTTTAGATGAGACTTCCTTCATAATAACAAATAAAAATAAAAGGGGATAGTGTAATCCCTGCAAAGTCTGTGAAGATTTCACAGGCTAATCTGGGACGACACTTTAGGCACATGCATTAAGCCCTGTTTTCCCAGTGCCAGGCTCATTGTTAATTCCATTACCTTGACAATGGTCTCCTCTTCCTCGCTGTCCACTATGTCTAACATCAGGTACAGCATGGTGTTGTTATCTAACCTACAACATGTGAGTCACAGAGCTCTAAGTGTCTATTTGATTACAGCTGTAAGAGTCTATTTAATTGAGAGATGCTGTTGGATTTATAATCACAACTTATCATAGACTGGACTGGTACTAATTTGTATCAATAAGTCGCAACAAAGACCTGACTTGATCTCGATTCAAATACTGTCATAAGTCAAAATTTAAATAACTGGGCTAAACTCAATCCTATTAACAAGTCTGAAAATCTAAAACACTCAAATTCTCCAGCTGACAGACTGCTTTTCATTTCTATTCATAAGTCACAACAAATAGATCCTTGCACAGGCTTATCAGGGAAGAAACTTTCCGCTTTTATGGTATATTTGGTTTAATAGAAGTCTCATCGTAGCAAAGCCGAAAGTGTCATCCCTCATTAGCCTGTACATAGAGCAAATCACAACTAATTAAAACACAGTATCCATGCTCCACATTTCCAGCCAACAGACTGGTTTCATTCCCATTCATAATACACAACTAATTAAAAGACCGTATGCATACTCCACTTCGCCTGGCGACAGACTGGTACTCCTTGGTCGTGTGAGACTGGTGACCTTGACCTTGCCCTCCTCCTCTATATCCCCGTCCTCTTCCTCGAAGGTCAGGTGGGTGTACTGGTTCAACTTCCTCTTTTCAATCAGCTCTTCCACCTTTGCTTGCAGTACTTGCTGCTGTCCGGAGGCTGAATAAACAAGACTATTGTCAAGCAATATGGTCCCCTACCGGTGAAACTCCACTATTGTCAGAATTTTTTTAAATATTTGTTGCCATAGCAAACAGAATTTTCGACGTAAGACAAAATGAAATGATGTGCATAATCTCCATATTGCCATCTATCCATGTTTCAAGTTTCATGAACAAATATTAAGAACTTAAAAAGTTATCGCAGGATCCAGAAAAGTGTGACAGACTGACTGACTGACATACTGACGGACACACAGAGCACAAAACCATAAGTCCCCTCCGGTTTCACCGGTAGGGGACAATAACAGTAGCTTACTTGTATGATACTTTCATGAGACTAGATCATATATGTTATATTTAATCACCTTTTCTTCACCATTTTGATAATGGGGCCCAGCCCTTTGGATTGGAAAAAATTGGTAGTTTTGACCACCATTGGGAAATTAGTGTTGTTTTGTTTTTTGCTACTTATAACAAGTCACTGTGACCTTGACCTTTGACCTAGTGACCTGAAAATCACTAGGGGTCATCTGCCAGTCATGATCAATGTACCTATGAAGTTTCATGATCCTAGGCGTAAGTATTGTTGAGTTATCATCCGGAAACCATTTTACTATTTCGGGTCACCATGACCTTGACCTTTGAACTAGTGACCTGAAAATCGATAGGGGTCATCTGCCAGTCATGATCAATGTACCTATGAAGTTTCATGAACCTAGGCATAAGCGTTCTTGAGTTATCATCTGGAAACCATCTGGTGGGGACGGAGACACCACGACACTAGTACATAATATAATCTGCAAATGTGGTCCTTAACTGCATCCAAGAACAAGTCACTGTGACCTTGACCTTTGACCTAGAGACCTGAAAATCAATAGGGGTCATCAGCCAGTCATGATCAATGTAACCATGAAGTTTCGTGATCCTAGGCATAAGCGTTCTTGAGTTATCATCCGGAAACCATCTGGTGGGGACGGAGACCCCACGACAGCAGTACATAATATAATCTGCAAATGTCGTCCTAAACTGAATCCAAGAACGAGTTATCATCCGGAAACCATCTGGTAGACTGACATACGGACAGACCGACATGTGCAAAACAATATACCCCTTATTCTTCGAAGAGGGGTATAATAAATGACAAACCTTATCAACTATAAATATCTTACTGCAACTAACATTGGTATATAAAAGGGGTCAGCTTTGTTTGTACCGATAGATTAGATGTGTTTTTACAAAATTCATGGGGATCAAGATCAAAACTATTGAGTTCATTTATTATTTCATAACACACACAGCTGCAAATGTGTACAGTGCCCTAAAATGATGAGCCATAATACACTTTAAAAGTCTCATGGAAGTATCATGAAAGTAAGCTGCTGTTTTTTTTAGCCTTGTGCTGGGAAAACTGGGATTCATGCATGTGCCTTAAGTGTTGTCCAACACTTTCCAATTTTACGTTATTATGTTGTTTGAAGTAAGTCTCTTATTAACAAAATTGCAGTTAAAGTGTAAAGTGTCGTCCCAGATTAGTGTTTGCTAGGTATTGTTCAGAAATGAATGATCTACAGACTGAGCCATCTATCCAACAACAGACAGGTGCAAAGCAATATATACCTGCATCTATAATTGAATTATGAATCTGCCAGTATAAAGTGTGGAACAAAAACATATGCTGAAATTTTGCTTAACTGCAGTGGGTGTTTCAACTAAGATGCTTCTTGCTTGCTCAATGCTACTTCTGGTAATGAAAAGAAAACATTAAAGTTTTTATTTTTACATCTTGGTTACCACAGGCCTTTTTTTCGCTTATATTAAAGCCATTATTTTGTCGTACTGCCTTAAGCCAAAAAGTTTGTTTTCCCCACAACTGATGGTTTTCTTTTCAGATGTTTTAAAATAAAGCTGTTTTTTCTGTTTTGTGTAGCTTTATCATTACAATAATTCAATAGTTATTTATCAAGACATTATAATTTTTCCCGATCTAAAAATAAATTGACCCTAAAATTAGCAATTTAACTGGTATCGTGTTTTCACAAAACAGTAAGGACAGGCCTTGGACCATTACCTCTTACCCACTAACACACAGTTTAAAATACAAACCTTCAAGATCTGTGCTAGAAGACTGGGATGCTTGACTGCTTCTGTCCTCTTCTGACATTGCATATGGAGACTGGGATGGTTTGAATCCTCCGCTCCCATTGGATGATACAGCACTAGCTGGCCTGTTACCTGATTTCTGATTGGTCACTTTCAAAGTGATGTCTGCCAAATCAGAAATGGATTGGTATGACATCACAGACTTACTCCTGTTCTGATTGGCTGATAGAGGATCAGGCGTTTTCCTATTGACTGGATTTGAATCTAAAGGATGCAATGAGGCCACACCTCTACTGGAAGATCGATCCTTCCCAGTATTCAACACAGACGGTGTACTATGACTACTAAAAATTTCAAATTTTATCACAGGGGAATTTGACACAGATTTTCCATTAATTAACTGATTACTTGCATTATTTCCAGCCATTTTGCTGCCTGCAACAGTTAAGTCATCCTCCTCACTTTCATTTTCATCGGATCCAATTACAGAACTGTATATACTGGGCCCAACTGGTTTCTCTTTCAAAACATCACCATTTGGCACTTTCTGATCACTTAGATCATCGCAGGTCCCCCCCTCATACACTCCCTTATAATCTCTAAACTCTTCTGTTGAATACTGAAACAAATCAGAATCTTTCCTTTCTATTTCGCTAATATTGCTTTTCTCTGAATTTTCTTTATGCTCCATTTCTTCACCGCTATCGATAATATTTTGCACCTTTGACTTGATCTGATCAGTAAAACTCTTACTGACAGTTTGTTCATCTCGATTAAACTTCTCCTTCTCCATAGTTTTATCACTTTTCACACTTTCACTTCGTTTTCGTCCAGAATGGTCCATTTCATGATGAATCCCTAACGAGGAACTAGATCGACTTCTGTTGCCACCCTGACTACTAATTTCTAAACCGTGACTTAGACTCTGCTGTCCAAAGCTGCTATGATCTCTAATGTTATTATGCATATTACTACTACTAGTAGTTGTAATCTTTGGAGCCTCTAAACTATGTAACATTGACGCGTTTTTATCCTTTTTCGAGTCATCACTGCTACCGCCCAGAGTAAACTGACCATTTGCATGGGGTTGATGACTACTGGAGAGTTCGCTACCATCTCCAGGAAGCCTCTCACCTATCCGTTCACAATTTTTATCATCAGATTCCAAATCTTTAACATTATTTTCGTCATTGTTGTTCTGATTGTTCATTATTGCACTCGCAAGTTTGAAGTCGTCTATTGGAGGGATCTCTATAACCGGCCCGTGAATGGCACTTGCGGGTACCTCCCCCTCTGCGATATCAATTTCTGAGAATCCAGACACTGAGTTGAATGTTTTTTTCCTCTTGCGTTTGTGAGCTTTGCCTTTTTTGCTCAAGTGGATCACCTCTAAAGAATCTTCTTCTCTGTCTAGGTCTTGACTAAAATGAAAATATTGAAAAAAGAAAATACAATACATACCTTCTATTCATTAAAAAGACCTGTCCGATGGATTTTTTTACAAATGATTCCAGTAAATTTTCATTGATATCAGCATAAAGAAAACTGCAAAAACTTATTGAAAATCTGTTTCATGAACTTCAAAAAACAGGAAACCAATGTGAACAGTGAAAATTACTACTTCTACTTCATGTAAATTGTTAAAAGACTGCCACTATCCAGCATTCAGAAATTAGAGTTATCAAACTGTAAAACTGAATAGTTTTTTAAATCCAGTCAAATATGTCAAGCAAATGTATATGTTGTGCAATAATGACTTAAATCCCAAATACCCTAAAGTAATAAAAATTCTTGGCATGAACTTTTTTTTTCAAAACATGACTTTTTTGTGAATTTTTGATGTTGAAGAAATGGAGCAATTTGCATCTATCATTTTCAATTAAGTTTGTGTTAAATTCGTAGATCTGTCAATACAAAAAATCTACCAAAATTTATGTCCGACTTATTTATTATTTAACAGTAGTCTAGTAAAAAATCAACAATTTTGATAACGGGAAGATTAAACCTTTAATATTCAAAAGCAAAGGCAAGCACTTAACCCTTTTCCACTCAGAAGCAAAGTGAAAATAACTATATGCATACATCATAAAACCAGAACAGCCTGTGAGTAACTCACAGTCTGTTCTAGTTTTGTGCTCTTTGCTGCTCATCAGTATCTTACGGTTTTTAATGACGCCTTTAGAATTAAAATGTTTTTAGAAAGGTCTTTAATTAAATTTGATTTTCTATTTGACTACAAACATATAACAAGAGCACCGCATAACGGGTGCCACGCTCGGCTGCGAAAGCTTGTCAGAATTTTTTTTGACCTAGTGACCCAAAAATGGGTGTGGCGTGTAGAACTCATCAAGGTGCATTTACATATGAAGTTTCAAAGTTGTAGGTGGAAGGACTTTGATTTTAGAGCCAATGTTAATAACCTTTACAAACCTTGACACAGAAAACCTCTCCGAAAACAGCCGAGCTAAAAATGTGAATGTTAAAGGTTCTACACACCTAGTACGTGAGTTATTCATGGAGTCAATGGGTGTTATGCTACGCTGTCGGTAGTTCCAGTCTGAATGAATCCCACTGTCGAGTGATGGTGACACGCGTTGACTGTTACTCAGGTCATCGCTGCTTTGACTGGTTGAATCTTTGTCTGGTTTGTAATATGAAGAGCTGCCAGTTTCGAACACAGTCTGCAGAGGAAAAATTGTCGTGGGAAGTTAAATTTTCTAACAATACAAAAAAAATAATTATATTTATAAAACTCCAAAAAATATAATAACATTTTTAAAACTACAAAAATGTTGATTACAATTCTAAAACTACAAATTTGCTGGTAAAGCATAAAGCACAAGAGAAAAGATTTTCTTTATGTACAAGGAATGAATAAAGATCATTTATTTATTTATGTTTTAATATGTATTATAATTTTTGTCTTTCATGATGCTACCATGGAACAAAACACAGTCAAAGTAGGCCACTCTAACAATCCATGCTACAAATGTGTGTGTCCCAAAAAGAACAAACAGAACTACTATGTCTAAACCGACAACAAAAGTGTAAAGGCTAATAACTTTATCACAACACCATCATATATACTACAAGATCAAAATAATAAGTAAAACAAGTATAACTTGAACTTGTGACAGTAGTGATTAATGTTCCCTTAAAGGGGGTAATCACACAAAAGTCAAGGTGGCAACGCCCATGTCGGGACAGGCATTTTTCGCCCTGTTATACCCTTTATTGCTTTTATTAATTTTTAAATGCTGCTCACTTTACAGCAATATCACCAAGAAAATTACTAGCAATTAACTCGTATTAATATTTGCTCCATCTCGACTTTATTCGCTAGAAAATATTTGAGTGGGATGACAGGTCAACTAAGAAAATTTGTTGCAAGTAAAGTCGAGATATAAAGCGAATTTTAATACGAAATATAGGCTTATCACTTTCTCACCGATATGGCTGGAAAGTGAGCATCATTTAAAATGTAAACAAAAGAAATAAAAGGTATAAAACAGCAAAAAACTACCTGTCTTGTCATGGACGTCGCCATCTTGACTATCACATAATAATCTCTTCTGTCCCTGACACGGCATGAAGTCATATATCGCAAGTTGCAACAATTACAATTGGACTCTGGGGCGTGGCCAGTCGTAATCTCAGGCGCATTTTTTAAACAAAGTTTATAGAGTACCCGAATACAATCTTACATACCATATATTAAAACTCTGGGCATTATGTTTCAGAGGAACTAATTTTTAAGTTACTTTTCTGTGTAAGTAACTACTAATAATTGACACACTAGCCGTTTCCGCTTATGACCCTTAGGTCAGGACTAAGAAATATAACACATTTGGGTGCAATATTTTCAGAGATGTTCATTTTTGCTAATTCATTCTTCTGTAACAATAACAATGTTACAGAAATTATCGGTTGAAAAAGGGGCATAACTTGGGAAAACAGAATAGCCCCTTTACTTTGGGATGTGTGTGTGGGGGTACAACAAACTGATAAAATATCTCAATACACATTTAATTAATCTTAGCGCAGTCCTTTCTCTTTTGCCTTTACACCCATTTATATAGGTTTCATATCAACCACCTGTGCAATCTACATCAATACATTTTCCCAAAATTCACGCATAATAAGCAGTTGACCAGCTTAACAATCAGTTTTTATGTTTTTTTAAATTTGAATTAATGCCACACTAACATTAATCTTATTTGTTTGAGCATTTTATCCAAACAAGAAACCGTCGGAGACGGATGATGATCCCCAAAGTTTTTTTTGTCACAATATTGCAATATATATTCAGATAAAAGGAAACGTCTTGAGGGGCATAACTTTGGACAAAATAATACGATGGATGGTTTAGCAACTTAAAAATTTCAAAGGGCCATAACTCTCTAAACAAGAAACCATCGGTGACAGGTGATGCTCCCCAAATGTTTTTTTTGGTCACAATATTGCACTTTATATTCAGATAAAAGGAAATGTCTTGAGGGGCATAACTTTGGACAAAATAATACGATGGATAATTTAGCAACTTAAAAATGTCAAAGGGCCATAACTCTCTAAATAAATCATCTAACCAGAACTCACAAATAACATGCGCATCTCCTCAAGGTAGTTAAGCTTCCAATAAAGCTTCATTGAATTCCAGTCAGTAGTTGGGGAGAAATAGCCAGGACAAGAATTGCACTATATGTACAGTTTATAGAAAATTTCAAAGGGTCATAACACTGTGAAAAATCATGCAACCATAACCGGCTGATAATATGCACATCTCCTGTTGGTAGTGAAGCTTCCCATAAAGTTTCATTGAATTCCGTAATATGTTGCTGAGAAATCGCTCGGACAAGAATTGCACTATATGTACAATGGAAAATTTCAAAGGGCCATAACTCTGTGAAAAAGCATCCAACCAGAACCGGTTGATAACATGCACTCCTCTTGGTAGTGAAGCTCCCCATAAAGTTTCATGGAATTCCGGTCATTAGTTGCTGAGAAATAGCCAGGACAAGAATTGCACTATATGTACAGTTAATGGAAAATTTCAAAGGGCCATAACTGTGTGAAAAATCATCCGACCAGAACCGGCTGATAATATGCACATCTCCTCTTGGTAGTGTAGCTTCCCATAAAGTTTAATGGAATGCCGGTCATTAACTGCTGAGAAATAGCGCCCGGACAAGAATTGCACTCTATATGTACAGTTAATGGAAAATTTCAAAGGGCCATAACTCTGTGAAAAATCATCCGACTGGAACCCGCTGATAATATGCACATATTTGTTGGTAGTGAAGCTTCCCATAAAGTTTCATTGAATTCTGGTCATTCGTTGCTGAGAAATAGCACGGACAAAAAATGTGCACGGACGGACACACAGACGGACGGACAGACGAAGCGGCAACTATATGCTCCCCCCAAATTTTTTGGGGGAGCATAATAAATCATCTAAACAGAACCCATAAATAACATGCGCATCTCCTCAAGGTAGTTAAGCTTCCCATAAAGCTTCATTGAATTCCTGTCAGTAGTTGGGGAGAAATAGCCCGGACAAGAATTGCACTATATGTACAGTTTATAGAAAATTTCAAAGGGCCATTACTCTGTGAAAATTTATGCGACCATATCTGTCTGATAATATGCACATCTCCTGTTGGTAGTGAAGCTTCCCATAAAGTTTCATTGAATTCCCGTAATAAGTTGCTGAGAAATAGCTCGGACAAGAATTGCACTATATGTACAAGGAAAATTTCAAAGGGCCATAACTCTGTAAAAAATCATCCTACGAGAACCGGCTGACAATATGCACATCTCCTCTTGGTAGTGAAGCTTCCCATAAAGTTTCATTGAATTCCAGTCATTAGTTGCTGAGAAATCGCTCGGACAAGAATTGCACTATATGTACAGTTAATGGAAAATTTCAAAGGGCCATAAGTCTGTGAAAAATCATTTGACGAGAACCGGCTGATAATATGCACATGTCCTCTTGGTAGTGAAGCTTCCCATAAAGTTACATTGAATTCCGGTCATTAATAGCTGAGAAATAGCCCGGACAAGAATTGCACTATATGTACAGTTAATGGAAAATTTCAAAGGGCCATAACTCTGTGAAAAATCATCCGACCAGAACCGGCTGATAATATGCACATCTCCTCTTGGTAGTGAAGCTTCCCATAAAGTTTAATTGAATTCCGATAATTTATTGCTAAGAAATAGCCCAGACAAAAATTGTGCACGGACGGACGGACACACGGACGGAAGGACAGACGAAGCGGCGACTATATGCTCCCCCCCAAAAAAATTGGGGGAGCATAAAAATCAGTTGATAACACCACAACATACATCAAGCCATGGCAGGAGAAAGGCAAATATACCATGCAAATCTTTTCAAATAATAAACAAGATATTGTTTGGCTAAATGTTCTGACCAAGTAAATGGTGATTGGGCAATTCATAAACCTCTAGAGTGTTCACAAGGTATAAGTTGAAGACACATTAAACACAACAGACAAAAGGTTGATTACAAAAAACTCATTACAGAACACATCATGCTCAAATGATCTATTACAAAAAACAAGTTCACAACATGCAAAACAATTGTCTTACTGTGATTTTTCTTGAAAGTTTAGTCTTAAATATAAGAAAACTATTACAAAATATAAACATTGAATTCTTACACATGTCACTACATGTTCTTAAAATAATCATGTAAAATATTTTGTATGTGTCAAACGTTAAAAAAATTACAATACAAAGATCACCAATGCTACAATTATTTCAAGAAGCATTTAACCCTTTCAGTGCGGGAACCGAATTTTGAAGGCCTTTGCAAACAGTTTGGATCCAGATGAGACGCCACAGAACGTGGCGTCTCATCAGGATCCAAACTGTTTGCTATTCTGATAGTATTCTTTAAAAAAATCGAAGAAAATGCTGATTTTAGAAATTCAGCAGACGACATTTTAGCAGACGACAAATTTCCCAGCATGCAAAGGGTTAAATATTACCCCTTTGAATAATAAAATACCACTTTTTCGTTCCTTTGAGGAAGATGGTCCAATTGAGTGGGGGAGAAAAAGCATGTAAGCGCATGAAAAGCGGGAATTTTCTGTCATGTTAGAATACTATCAACAATCTGTTTATTGTTTCACAATACTTAAAGGCTTCACAGTAAGGCTTTTGTTATTAGCGAAATACATTGATTGACCCCATAGGCTTAGGCCAATTTAAGCAAAATAATTACTCTTTAACTGGTATGAATTGAGATTTGTATGCGCATGCTTACGGCAGTTCTTATTGAACAATAACACTGCATTTAACATGTTTCATCCTATTTATCTGCAAACAGCCTGGTGAATAGGAAACTATATTTTTGACGATGCTGGAACAGCAGCGTCCAAGGTTTGATAACCAGTAAAAAAATTCTTCACAATGGCAACCTATGTAAAAGACCGAGCCAGTCCGATTGAGATAACTCAATTTTTCAGTTACTTCCCTTGGCATTCGCCACTGCGTAGGAGATTGCTTGTTGATTTTCATTGATAACATTCTCCTAGCAGAGTTGTCGTTCGTGTTGATAAAGGTAAATATTAATAGAACAGCATATCCTGGGGAAACAGATTCAATAAGTGTATCAGAACGTTAATTTCAAATTAGCAATTTTACATCCATTTTATTTTTATGGACCAATGTAACAACTATATATTTTCTCTATTTTGTTTGATATTTGTTCTCGATTTAGTAAATAAATTGCGAATAAAAACATGTAAAATTAACTTTTTACATGATCACAAAACTAAAGAATGCGAACGATTTCGAACCTGCAAATTGTAAACGCTGCACTGCTATGATATATATATATAGATTAAACAACATTTATTTATGTAATTGTCCGTCCCGCTAGCGCAATGGTAAGGACGTTCGCTTATTCACCTTTACGACACCAGTTCGATTCCCGCTCCCGGCGCAATGTTATATTTTGTATGTTTTGTGGTCACCATTCCTGACAGTTGTTTTTTTCCGGAAAATCTCCCCCCCCCCCTCCCGCAGCATTTGACCATATAAAAGTTTAAAAAGTATTTCAGTACAAAACAAATAGCTGGAAATTGCAATGTTTGTTCTCGATTTAGTAAATACATTGCGAATAAAAACATGTAAAATTAACTTTTGACGTGATCACAAAACTAAAGAATGCGAACGATTTCGAACCTGCAAATTGTAAACGCTGCACTGCTATGATATATATAGATAAAACAACATTTCTTTGCGTAATTGTCCGTCCCGCTAGCGCAGTGGTAAGGACGTTCGCTTTTTCACCTTTACGACACCGGTTCGATTCCCGCTCCCAGCGCAATGTTATATTTTGTATGTTTTGTGGTCACCATTCCTGACAGTTGTTTTTTTTCCGGAAAATCTCATCCCCCCGCAGCATTTGACCATATAAAAAATTAAAAAGTATTTCAGTACAAAACAAATAGCTGGAAATTGCAGCTATCATTCAAAATTCGTCCCACTTGTCGTCAATCTAATCTTATTAGGTAGGAGTGCTGGACACACTCCGGGTCCCAACATTATGCAGCCTCAGTGCGGACGTAACTCATTACCTTGGACACACAAATACACACACTGGGTGCAGCCTAGGCGTGTATAGACTCAAACAAGGCAACAAACTCAAGTGCGGGCACAATCTTTTAAAATTTACATATTGAATACGATATTCTAACAGAAATTACACAACCACCTAAGTGTACATACCATGTTTGATATTACGTTTGATTGTTAGATTTCAGCATATACATGTATAAGGTCATTTCGCTATTAATTAACTTATCCATATGTTCATGGGTGAACTCGGCTAGTCAAGTGCTCATACGATTGAGCTCACATGGTCCGGCTATGTGCTCATACCTACTTTCGAGAATTATCATGAATGTATTGCCATACTTAATGAACAAGAATGTGACCCGCCTCCCAGTTTCGCTCAATGGGTCAAGTTACCCACGGGTACTACTGCCCCGTACCCCTAAACATTTTTCGTACCAAAAATGTTTTGTACGCAAATTTTTTTCTTACCAAATTTTTTTTCGTACCCAAAGTTTTCGTACCCAAATTTTTTTATCGTACCCAAATGTTCGTATCAACATACACAATTGTGGTGATATAGATCAACTTAAATTGATGTTTTATATCCATCCTCTTCAAAAGCATCGCCACACCAGTACTGCCAGGACTTTGATTAACAAATGATACCATGTTAGTGTACTATTTTCCAAACCATTTGTTGGCTTTATTTTTAAATTGTCAAACCTTTAAACAGAAAAAATAACTTTCCCAAACCCAATAACATATGACACATTACGCACATTCATTAAGTGTCTAGACTAACCTGTGGCAGTGGTTTGTTGGGCACATGGACGCTCTCCATGCTGCAGATGGACAGGCGGTCAAAGTCCATGGAGGCCTCGATGTTGTTACGGCTGCTCTTGGGAGGATAGATACACAGGTCCAGGTAGGGCACGTCCTGCAGGAGAAGGTAACAGAGCACGGATCAAAATTAGTGCTATGCAACTCATGCTTCGTATACTTAACAAGGTTTTCAATAACCGTGATTATATGATGTCACAATAGTAAAATGGCAGCCATTTTCGGTCCAACTTGCTAGTTTTCTAAGATTTAATTTTTTTCTCTCCATTTTGGCATTTAATACATGGATGTGCATAGCACGTTGTTTTTTTTACCAGAGCACATGCCTACAAGCCCTACAATGGGTACTGTTGTCAGAGTCTTAGTGTCCCATAGAGTGGGTTTGCAATATTTTATTGGTTGCATGAAATAATATGAGTTCCGTTCTGGGAAAACAGGTTTAATGCTTTTGTGTAAAGTGTCATCCCAGATAAGTCTGTGCACAGTCTAATCAGGGACGATACTTTCCGCCTAACTTGAATTTTGTTTAGAAGAGACTACCTATAAACAAAAAAATCCAATAAAAATGGAAAGCTTCGTCTCTGATAAGCCTTTGTGGACTGCACAGGCTTATTTGAGAGGACACTTTACACAAATGCATTAAACACCGATTTCCAAGAATGACACTCATATTATCACTCAAATCAAAACCATGGAGGACAAATTGTCAGGGGTTGAAGTCTTATACTTTTTGGCCTTGCACTTGATTTAGTAGCAAGATGTTTTCAAGAAAATAACAAACAGGCAACCTTGTGATGTAAAACATTGCATACAATTTTTGAGACTTCTATTTAATTCAGACCATGGAAATGGCATTAAAAATATGAAGAACAAAAATTATGTGCAAAAGATATGAGTCAACAAGACTATTGCAAAGCAATATAAGTCCCCTACAGTTGAAACTCCACCATTTTCAGCAATATTTCTAGTCTATTTGTTGCCTTAGCAACCAGAATTCTTGATGCAGGAACAAAATGAAATGACGTGAATAATCTCCATATTGCCATCTATCCAAGTTTCAAGTTTCATGAAAAAATATGATGAACTTTTAAAGTTTTCGCAGGATCCACCATTTTCAGCAATATTTCTAGTCAATATGTTGCCATAGCAACCATAATTCTTGAGGTAAGAACAAAATGAAATGACATGCATAATCTCCATATTGCCATCTATCCATGTTTCAAGTTTCATGAAAACAAGATGTGTTTGGGAAACACAATGTCCCCCTATATGACGTTTGACCTTGAAGGATGACCTTGACCTTGACCCTTCACCACTCAAAATGTGCAGCTCGATGAGATACACATGCATGTCAAATATAAAATTGCTAGCTTCAATATTGCAGAAGTGACATTACATGAGCAATTTTGACCCATATATTTGACCTTGAAGGATGACCTTGACCTTTCACCACTCAAAATGTGCAGCTCGATGAGATACACATGCATGCCAAATATCAAGTTGCTATCTTCAATATTGCAAAAGTATTCATAAAATAAGCGATTTGGGCCACATATATTTGACCTCTGACTTGAAGGATTACTTTGACCTTGACCTTTCACCACTCAAAATGTGCAGCTCCACGAGATACACATGCATGCCAAATATCAAGTTGCTATCTACAATATTGCAAAAGTACTCATAAAATGAGCGATTTTGGCCACATATATTTGACCTCTGACCTTGAAGGATGACCTTGACCATGACGTTTCACCACTCAAAATGTGCAGCTCTATGAGATACACATGCATGCCAAATATCAAATTGCTATCTTGAATATTGAAATACTGCAAAAGTGTACATTAAATAAGCGACTTTGACCCATATATTTGACCTTTGACCTTGAAGGATGACCTTGACCTTTCACCACTCAAAATGTGCAGCTCCATGAGATACATATGCATGCCAAATATCAAGTTGCTATCTTCAATATTGCAAAAGTTATTGCAAATGTTAAAGTTGGCGCAAACCAACCAACAGACCAACAGACCAACCAACCAACAGACAGGGCAAAAACAATATGTCCCCCACTACTATAGTGGGGGACATAAAAAACTTTTAAAGTTATCGCAGGATACAGAAAAGTGTGACAGACTGACAGACTGACTGACAGACAGAGCACAAACCATAAGTCCCCTCCGATTTCACCCGTAGGGGACAATTACAGACTGACAGACTGACTGACAGACACAGCGCAATCCATAAGTCCCCTTTGGTTTCACCGGTAGGGGACAATTACATGAGGTGATCCAACAGCTCAAACCCTTTTTTGTTCCAAATCCTGCAGGAGCAGTTTGCAGGAGAAATACTATAACTTACACATTCCATTTGAAATTCAGTTTTTTCTAGCCCTGCTATCACTGTCAGCAAAACTTCGAACTTCTGAAAGTCAATTACATATATGGAAGTTATATAATCAATTACAATTATGGATGTTATATAAACAATAAAAAAAATTTGGAAATAATTAAAACAATATACAAGAGGGCCATGATGGCCCTGAATCGCTCACCTGACTAACCTTGCTTCATGAACTTAAATTTTATTAGACCCATATACAATCCCAAGCCAAATTTCATTAATTAATACATTCTGACAAAATTTCATTAAGACGTGATGAAAACTGTGACCTCTTTCATCTACACAAGGTTTTACTAGAATTGGCTCGGTGACCTTTTTTTTGACCCCAGATGACCCATATAAAATCCAAAATCAGATATTATCAAGATAAACATTCTGACCGTATTTCATTAAGATCATATAAAAACTATGACCTCTAATGCTTTCACAAAGTTTTTCTATGATTTGACCTAGTGACCTAGTTTTTGACCCCAGATGACCCTAATACAATCACAACCCAGATTTCATCAAGATAAATATTCTGGCCAAATTTCATAAAGATTTAATGAAAACTGTGACCTCTACTGTATACAACAGATTTTTTTTAATCTGACCTAGTTTTTGACCCTAGATGACCCAAATTCAATCCCAACCCAGATTTAAACAAGACAAACATTCTGACTATACTTCATTAATGTCTGATGAAAACTGTGACCTCTATAGTCTACACAAGGTTTTTCTCCAAATGACCCAAATACAATCCAAACAGTGCTCCCCTTGCCCAAAAATTTATGTAGCCAACATTTTAGCCAAATGGAATTTTGTGTAGCCAAATTTTAGAAACTGTAGCCAAAGTTTTAGAAAAGCATTTGCAGTAATCAAAGTTGGAGATTTTGAAAATCCTGAACTTAAAGCTGGGGGCCAGGGGGCCACAGGGCCCTCAGTGGATCCAGGGGACAAGGGGGCCGGAGGCCCCTGGAAGCTCCTGGATTTGACGCATTTAAAGGGTGCCTGTACCTGTTCTGGTGATTCTATTTTCTTAAAAAAAACAACATACACTTATATTTAAAAATCTTCATGTATTTGATAAGGAACACACAAAAGTTAGTCAAAAGGCAATTAATTCACATGCACCTCTGTCTGGCATGGACTCGACTGCAGGTGTTGCTTTTGAAGAACCCAGTAAAACCTGTAACAGTCGTTACAAATTATTATATTTTTCACACATACTTTAAAAAGTCAATAAAACATGTTTAATAAATGCAGAATCAAATGTTTGTCACCATTTATATTCACAGAATCATGCTGCCAGAAGCCTCCACATTCACCTAAGAAAATTGGGTATGGTGGCTTCTGCTCAACAGTTAAAATTGAAAATTTCAGCATGGGTTCCCCTAGTTTTTATCCCAAACGTTTTGTTTGAATGCTAAATAATTGTATCCCAGTGTGACCCAAATTCGACGATGTAATGGTTACATGAAGCAATATTTAGCAAATAATTAAAGAAATAATGAAATGTTTAATAGCACAAAATAATAATTTTAAACTCGGCTGTATAACTTTGAAATGATTCCAAGACAATAATCATCCATTTAATCGATAAAAATAAAACATCATTGAATTTAGGTGTCGTCGAATTTGGGTTACAGTAGGTTGCCCATATTTGTTTTACAAAAAGTAAAAAAAACAACATTTCTTGCTGCTAAGCTCATATGTTGGGGACAAGTAAACATTTTATTTAACTAAAAAAGACCTGTCCCACTCAGCAAAAATGGTGTATTTGATCGTTTTTTCAATTACTGTTAAAATTCTTTTTCTGTTTTATGCTTTATTCAAAGGTCAAAATGTTTTAAAAGCTCACAATCAATGAATCATACGTTATTAATAAAAAAAATTGGCAAATTTGCTAGATCTATCTTGCCGATTTTTGATGCAAAACAACCTAAACAGTAAACTTTAGCAACAGAAAATACGACCAAATTTGGGGTCGTAAAATTAAAAAATAAAAACCCTACCTGGTTAGTCTTGATGGTTCTTATATTCTTTATGTGATTAGGGTCCTCTGCGTGGAGACGAAATGCCTTCTTCCCACAAGACTGATAATTCAGGGTTTTCTTACAAACTTCTCAAACCGCTTTTCCACAAGCTTCCACTTTTCTCAACCAGTTCATTCCCCGCCCGTAGACTACAGCGTAGTCTTTCTCGTGTAACCATTCCCAGCGCCACTTATTTTATGCACCTTCAAGTTCTTTCACCTTATATCCAACAGGCAAGTATCTCGTTGCCATTTTTCTCAACTTAAGTCTAAACACAGCATCCCATTCGGCATTAAATATACGCAAAAAGTACTCAAATTGATTTAAATCGGCAGCAATCTTTAATCTTTAATCAGATGTAATTGTTTATTTAAGCCGCTACGATGTACGATTTGTTTTCACATCAGTAATTTGTCTCGATGACCGGTGTTAATGCCGACTGCGTATCACATTTTCAGGTCAATAACACGGCGATGTATTGAAGCACAGTCTACAGCTGAAAGCGGTTAATATCTGGGACGGCATGTCAGGAAAAAAATTGTTCAATAATTAAGCAACGATTAATAACACTAATCCTTTATGGATTTTTATGAAATAAAAACCATAATAAAGAAAATGTTATTCTATTTAATCTAATAGATAAATTATTATAATACACTTAGTGAAAAACAATTAATTATGCTGTTAAAGGTTTTTCTATTATTTGATCTAGTGACCTAGTTTTTGACCCCAGATGACCCAAATACAATCCCAACCCAGATTTCATCAAGACAAACATTCTGACCAAATTTTATCAAGATTGGATGAAAACTGTGACCTGTATTGTCTACACAAGGTTTTTCTATTATTTGACCTAGTGACCTAGTTTTTGACCCCAGATGACCCAAATACAATCCCAACCCAGATTTCATCAAGATAAACATTCTGACCAAATTTCATAAAGATTGGATGAAAACTGTGACCTCTACTGTCTACACAAACAAATTGTTGACGGACGCACACACACACGCACACACAACGGACGCCGGACATCACACGGTCACATAAGCTCACCATGTCACTTCGTGACAGGTGAGCTAAAAATATGGAATTTATATACACAATTAAAATTATGAAAGTTACATAAGCAACAAGACTATTGCCAAGCAATAAAAGTCCCCTACCGGCTCCACCATTGTCAGAAATTCCACCATTGTCAGAATTTTTTTTTATTTGTTGCCATAGCAACCAGAATTTTTTACGTAGGATAAAAATGAAATGACGTGCATAATGTCCATATTGCCATCTATCAATGTTCCAAGTTTTATGAAAAAATATTAAGAACTTTTAAAGTTATCACAGGATCCAGAAAAACACCATTTTCAGCAGTATTTCTAGTATATTTGTTGCCATAGCAACCATAATTTTAGACGTAGGAACAAAATGAAATGACGTACATAATGTCCATATTGCCATCTATCCATGTTCAAAGTTTCATGAAAAAATATTAAGAACTTTTAAAGTTATCGCAGGATCCAGAAAACCACCATTTTCAGCATTATTTGTAGTCTATTTGTTGCCATAGCAACCAGAATTTTTGACGTAGGAACAAAATTAAATGACGTGCATAATGTCCATATTGCCATCTATCCATGTTTCAAGTTTCATGAAAAATATTAAGAACTTTTTAAGTTATCGCAGGATCCAGAAAAAAACACCATTTTCAGCAGTATTTCTAGTCTATTTGTTGCCATAGCAACCAGAAATTTTGACGTAAGAATAAAATGAAATGACGTGCGTAATGTCCATATTGCCATCTATCCATGTTCCAAGTTTCATAAAAAAATATTCAGAACTTTTTAAGTTATCGCAGGATCCAGAAAAAACACCATTTTCATCAGTATTTCTAGTCTATTTGTTGCCATAGCAACCACAATTTTTGACGTATGAACAAAATGAAATGACGTGCATAATTTTCATATTGCCATCTGTCCATATTCCAAGTTTCATGAAAAAATATTAAGAACTTTTAGATTTATCGCAGGATCCAGAAAAAAACACCATTTCAGCAGTATTTCTAGTCTATTTGTTGCCATAGCAACCACAAGTTTTGACGTAGGAACAAAATGAAGTGACGTGCATAATGTCCATATTGCCATCTATCCATATTCCAAGTTTCATGAACAAATATTAAGAACTTTTAGAGTTATCGCAGGATCAAGAAAAAAACACCATTTTCAGCAGTATTTCTAGTCTATTTGTTGCCATGACAACCACAATTTTTGACGTAGGAAAAAAATGAAATGACGTGCATAATGTCCATATTGCCATCTATCCATATTTCACGTTTCATGAAAAAATATTAAGAACTTTTAGAGTTATCGCAGGATCCAGAAAAGTGTGACGGACAGACTGACGGACGGATACAAAACCATAAGTCCCCTCCGGTGAAACCGGTAGGGGACTAATAAATATGAGTGCCACTTAACAAGATATCTACACTTAAAGAGATGACAACTCGATAACCCAAGGATATACATGTAGATAGCGAACTTTTCATAAATATAACTTGAATTAAAAGTAAAAATCTCAATTTTTGTACATACAATTTCAGATTCAAGTATTCGTTTATATTCTGTTTTTAGCAATATTTACTTGTTTCAAATATTTGAGTTTAAAAATTCATTTACATAAACTTGACAAACACTCTAGGAATTCCACGATTTTTAGGAATTATTTAGCTTTCCATTTCTTGCTTGTTTCTTTAATGATACATGCCTTCGCCTAAGTGTCACCTCTGTTAACACTTTCCCAGTCAGAGGCAAAGTTAAAATGGCTATGTGCAAACAGCATAAAACCAGAACAGCCTGCGAGTAACTTGCAGTCTGTTCACTTTTATGCTGTTTGCTGCTCATCAGTATCTAAGGGTTGGAAATGAAGCCTTTAAAACTTGAATCATGTAAGAAAGGTACTTAATTAAATTTATCTATCAAAGGGACTACAAATGCGTCAAAATAGGTATTTCTGTGGTAAAGGGTTGACTCACATCCTGGTCCCTGACTAGCGCGTCCCTCACATAGAAGCTCTCCACAAGACTGTTGTTGCCCTGGTAACAGCGGAGGTAGCTCTCCAGCAGAGACTCATTCAGGGCCATTAGCAGCCATGCCCGACCTGCGCGATAATCGCGCCATGCGACATTAGATAATAATTATTAATGAAATAAATACTGTTCAAAATAACTGAGAGTATTTACTAGTGCTTCACAATTTAACTTTCATTGCAAAATCCATACCAACAATAAACTTTTGTCTTTAAACCTTAACTTTGATTAATTGAATCAACTGTTTAAATACCGGTAAGCCTCCTTCTGGGAAAACTGGGCTTAATGCGTGTGAGTAAAGTATTTTCCCAGATTAGCCTGTGCAGTTCGAACAGGCAAATCAGGGACGCCTTTTTTTTGCCTAAACTGAATTGTCGCTAAGAAGAACACTCATTTAAACAAAAAACGAACACCTTACAAGCAGAAAGTGTCGTCCCGGCTTAGCCAGTGGGACGTCATTTTACGCAAATGCATTAAGCCCTGTATTCCCAAGGCCAGGTTCATACATTACCTCGACCAAGATCTGTCGTCACATGTCTCATACGTTTGATCTGTTTAACACATTCCTTATGGGTGAACTCTGTGACGATCTTCCAATAGCCTGGCGTCACATGACGAAGCCTGCGAAACGGAAGTGCAGAATTTTAATACAATGGAGGGACAACTTTGAATTTTAATAGCAACAACTTTGTGTTTGTTTTATCACTCAAAACTCATAGAAGTGCTGCTTTCAAGTAGGAAAAATGATTTTTCTTTCATTCTATACAGCTTGGTGGTCAGGAGGTAATGCTATTTTCTGATATTCTATACAGCTAAGTGGTCAGGTGGTAATGTTATTTTCTGATATTCTATACAGCTTAGTGGTCAGGTGGTAATGCTGTTTTCTGATAGAAGGGCAATGCTGAAAAAGTAGATTGCTGACTTTCTACATAAAACCAACCCTAAGAAAGTCTACTGAAAGTATAAAAACAAAACAAATTTGGTAAATTTTGGAAGAACATATAAAATGATTTTGATTTAAACTATCTGTAAATGTTTTAGCAGTTCCTTGGGCTACTATTTTTAAAAGGTAAATTATTATGTTTGAAAATTTTCCAGAAATATAACTCAATATCATACCGCTTGTCTTATCATAATTACACTAAAAGTTTCAAAGCCAATTACACTAAACAAAATAAATCAACTTTTGCTAAAATTAAATAAATTCTACTTGCAGCAAAAAAGTAAACATATTTCAGTGAACAATAACTTGTTTTTAGAAAATAAATTTAATTATTTATTATTAAGTCAAAAACATTGTTTAACCTTTCTTACTGTTTTTTGTTATTTTTGTATTTATGCACTTCAGATTTTTTTCCAAATTTTATGACTCAAGTATATGTGGCCTGAGTCACTAAATATAACCTGATCTTGGACTATATTCACATATTTTTTTCTTATATTTAAGCCTTAGAATTAAGAATATTTTTTAAACTGCCATGTTCTAGAACAGTCTAATTATTGAGTTCAACTTGGTATTTAACACTTTAAATAAAATCAATTTAGATTGTTTTTCAGAACGTTAATGTTATCATAATCCTCCATATATTCAACTACTCAAGTATATTTCTTGGTTGTAAGTCTTTTCTTTTTCATAAAGTATAAGAATGTGTTAGTTACTACGGCCTGACAATTCCCAAGTTTCCAGGACAATGCAGGACAGGACACAGCAGGCATTTTCCTGGTCATTTAGAGAAAACAAGAGCACCGCATAACGGGTGCCACGCTCGGCTGCGAAAGCTTGTCAGATTATTTTTTTTACATGTCACAGTGACCTTGACCTTTGACCTAGTGACCCAAAAATGGGCGTGGCATGTAGAAGTCATCAAGGTGCATGTACATATGAAGTTTCAAAGTTGTAGGTGGAAGCACTATGATGTTAGAGGCAAAGTTAAAGTTTTATATTAAAGGTCACAGTGACCTTGACCTTTGACCTAGTGACCCAAAAAGGGGTGTGGCGTGTAGAACTCATCAAGGTGCATGTACATATGAAGTTTCAAAGTTGTAGGTGGAAGCACTTTAATTTTAGAGCCAATGTAAAGGTTTTAGCACGACGCCCGGATTGAGGATGACGAGGAGGCTATGACAATACCTTGGCTTTTCTCCCAAAACAGCTAAGCTAAAAATTAAATTTCAGCATTGTGAATGTTTCTGCACGAAAAATCCACTGATTTGGGGAAAAATAATATAATATAACCTTTTATTACAATGAAATTTGAAGAAAAAGATCGATTAAATTATAGTTATTTTTTTAAAGATGTACTTTAAATTAAATTGAGATAGAATAATCATCTTAATCGCACTTCTTTCTAAAAAGTATCAAAACAAAATAATTTTTTTTATTTTTTTTTTCAAATTTGGATTTTTTTGGGCAAATTTAGTTTGGGAATGGTGAGTTAATGGGTCTGTTTAACTGACCAGTAGACACACCAGGAAACAGCCTGACACTAACACAGACATAAACAATAGTCATGGCTAAATACTAACCAGTAACTTTCTCAAGTGCACACATAAGTGTTATTCAGAACATCCTTATTATAGCCAAAGCTGTCAATAATAGATAGGATCACATATGACTTAGATTTGTGATCTTTACAGATAAAACAATCGTCTCAATTACTTGCATGTGATTTGTGATACTTGTACATTGAAGAAACATACTGTGGGAATGGGGATGGCTACTTAACATGTGATCAATAGCAACACTTATAGAAATAATATCTTTAAATAAGTTAAATATTTAAATGCTAAACATATGAAATGTTAAAAAGAATTTTTACTTTTAATGTTGAAAATAAATGTTCTCTAAATACTCCAGATTCTAAATAAGGTACAAAACTTTAAGATGCTGTAATTTTCTGCAAAAAGTCACTGTTAAGAGATCATATAATTGAACCCTTTCCCACTCACAAGCAAAGTGAAAATAGCTATGTGCAAACAGCATAAAACCAGAACAGCCTGCGAGTAACTAGAAGTCTGTTCAGGTTTTATGCTGTTTTCTGCTCATCAGTATTTAAGGGTTGGAAAAGAAGCCTTTAAAAAACTTGAATCTTGTAAGAAAGGTATTTAATTAAATTTTACTTTCTAAGGGACTACAAATGCGCCAAAATACGTATCCGAGTGGTAAAGGGTTAAGAGTCGTTACCCATGCAGCAGGGTATGGTCCAGATGTTCACACAGTCTCTGACACTGCCAGTCATAGTTCCCCAGTTTCACTGTCTGCCGTCCAGCTAACACATCAAGCTCTTGTATCTGTAATACAGTATGTGAACTCAAGCCTTGATATGGGAAAACGGGAAGTAACGCATGTGCGTAAAGAGTTTCCCCAGATTAGGCTGACCAGTCTTCACAAGCCAATCAAAGACAACATTTTCCGCCTTAACTTGATTTTCACCAAGAAGGGACTTGATTGAAACGAAACACACAATACAAGCGGAAATTGTTGTTCCTGATTAGCCTGTGTAGACTCCACAGGCTTATCTTGGATGACACTTTAAGAACATGCATTAAACCTTGTTTTGCTCACTTGTTTTCATACATAGCATTCAACCTTGTTCGGCTCACTTGCTTGCATAGATAGCCATTAAGAAATAGTTGTCCTGATTTGTTGTCATAATTTCTCATTGTAAGTCTGGCATAAATTAATACAATGAGAAATTTAAAATGTATAATCAAGGCTTAGAATAATATAACGGCGAGGCTTGCCGAGACAAAGCTCAAAGCTTTTCTGTTTACCATACAACTACAAACCGATTTTAAAGAAATATTGAAAAAAATTGCTAAAAAGCTTCATTTTCATCGGGAAAGAATATGACTATTTTCGTTTGAAGTGTTAATAATGATGTCATGAGCATGTACGCTTCATATTTGTAAAACATGTTTTTTGCAGTTTATGTTGCATTTTGTGTTTAAAATATATTACATCTTGGTATCAAATTATTGGTTTTGTTTAATCTAACTCGATTTTGCTAAAATTGATTTCTTTATAGTTGATTCCGAGTAATATAACCTCCTATTATCTACTTATGTAAGAACTTCCAGACCTGTTGAACTGATACAAAAATATATCAGGCAGTGTTATCTCATGGAGATATCCATGCAGCTGTATGATAAAAAAATGAATGCATGCCACAAACATTATCATACATTTAGTTTGGTGTACTTTTTACGTGTAACTTTTTTAGTTAATTTAATTTCACTTTTATGAATACATATACGTTAATATTTCTATACATGTAATCATATTGGAATTATTACTTTTAATGCAATGACATATCTGTTGATGAACATGAAACTTACGTGTTAACACACAATGTGATTTATTTTACAGGAGAAGCAAATCAACCATAAGCCAATAAAGTTTCTTATTAAAAACCAAGAATTGCATTTTCACTTTAACAAGTCAATTATTTACAACTGTGTGGGGCATATGAAACAGACTGATGTAAATTCTAAAAGTTGGCAATGAAACAAATAAATGAATTGATTCCAAGAAATGTTCAATGTAAAACTTAAGTACAAACATTTTCACATTTTGTAAAAAAAAGGATTTTGGTCATTGGAATCATGAGAACTGCTAGTATCTTTATCTTTAAATTATAATTAAAAAATATTAACATATTTTTCTATTGTCAAATGTCTGTCACATCAAAATATATAAATGTACACTTTCAGTGAATGAAATGGAAAATATGAACAGTAGTTTAAATGGAAAATAAATATCATGAAACAAATGTAACAAAATAGCGCTGTTGTTTTACAGCCCACATTGTAATGCACCATTTAAGTATGTTTCTGAACCTCAACTTCTGCTACGTAGTCATACAATTTAATGGCAACTTGATGTACTTAAAACCTTACTTAATGTGCAATTCTATGCTGTGTAACATTGCACAGCAATAACTGTATAGCGAAGTCTTCAATTGCAAAATGCATTGTTCTTTTTCCCCATTTTGGGAATGGGACGGGGCCCTTTGCCTTGGAAAAATTGCTTGTTTGATCTAAAATTGGGAAATTGGTATTGTTGCGTTTTTGCAAACAAATACTTTAAAATTTAGAATAAAAATGTTATTACTTATGATATAATGTGGCTTGAGCTAAGAATATTCTATTACGATAAATTGCGTGATCCCCAGGGTATGGCCACTTTTGATAAGTGACTTTATTTAAACTAATGTTTTAGTTGATCAAAATAATAAGCTACATACCAGATTTTAACCACTTTGCCTTGTAATAACAGAAGGGAATACTTGTATAAGTCCATATCAGTTTTTTTTTCCTAAAAATTACTGCCGATTTTCAACTGCTTCCCAATAGCAAAAATTAACGTTTTTTCCCAAAAAGCTGATTTTTTTTTAAAAGAAAGAAGTCTCTAATGATTTCTTAACTCAAATTTGCCACTTTTATCAATTAAAATAATCCTAATTTGACCAGACTCCTTTTCTCAAAATGGCTAGAAAAAACCCTGAACATGCACTTAAAAACAATTTTAATTCTGTTACTTTTAATCATATTTATAATGCCTAATTTTTCCCGATTTCATGGTTTATCGCACTATTTTTCCCAATATCATGGTTTATCGCGCTAATTTTCCCAATTCAAATGGCACAGGCTGTAACAAATAAAAGCAAAAAAAATCACTGCATATGAACATTCTAACATTTCTTGGAAGTTGATAATCCTAACGATCCTTACAGTAGGAGACTTTGAAAATATTTTAAAATAAGGTACTTTATAAATCTTAACAAAGATGTAACAAGGCCGGTGATGTAAATGAGCACTTGTCCTGCACTTGAACTAACAATCACAACTTTGACTGTTAAAACAGTTCAGAACGGGCAATGTTCTTCTTTGCTTGTTGGAATAAAAAAATATAAGCAAACAAATATCACATGAAATATAAGCCAATTAACAAATTAAAATGCACCACTTTAATCTTTATATGGCATACTATCTGTTGTTAAGAGTGTCTGCACATGAAATATAAGCCAATTAACAAATTAAAATGCACCAATTTAATCTTACTATGGCATACTTACTGTTGTAAAGAGTGTCTGCACATGAAATATAAGCCAATTAACAAATTAAAATGCACCACTTTAATCTTTATATGGCATACTTCCTGTTGTAAAGAGTGTCTGCACATGAAACTTTAATTAAAGGCTAATGAAGTGCCTTTGACCTGATGTTAATTGGTATTTGGTGTTATATTGTTATTAATGTTATTGTACACTTTCAGTAAGCTAATATTTGCCTAAAACCTAATAAAATTTTAATAATGAGATGTTTCTTGCATTATCAGTAATCTAGACATTCTCACACATTTTTAAGCATAACACTTGTTAGCTTTCCAGTTAAAAAGAATTTATACAGAGCAAATATTACTTGTAAATATTGTTTTGATTACATTATTATTAATTTGTCTGAATCTTTCCTGATGACTTTGTGTTTTTGTTTTTACAAAGTTGTACAAAGGGTTATTACAGACATTTATTTATCATTATTATCAATATGTCTTCCTTGAGATTTTTATGTATAAAAAGGGCCCTTATTTGATAGGAAAGCAGTCAAGACATGAGTTAACATAATACAGAGATTGGTTGGAGTTACTTTATGTATGTGAAAAAATACAAATGTTAAGAATACATAATATAAAAACTTTTGGGGCAATTGCACTTTACCGGTACGCAACACCCAACACCTTATACCTAACACTTTACATCTAAAAACTAACCCAACACCTAATAATCCGTTTTATTCTATAAAATTCCTTAGTATCGGGGGCTACCGCCCTCAAACCCCGCTTTGGCGATAGTGGTAAACAACGGCATACCGGTAACATGGTAAAGTGCAATCTAGCCAAACTTTTTAAACAAGAACTTTTGTGAGAGGCTGTGATTTCACTGACATGTTTACACTGAAACACATACAGCCGCTCTACTTTGTGACAACACGTGCAAAAAGAGTGTGGACTCTAACATTCAATGTTTATTTGTTGACATATCCTACCGCAACCCAAATTCGACGACACCTAAATTCGACGATGTTCTATTTGTATTGATTAAATGGATGATTATTGTCTTGGAATCATTTCAAAGTAATACAGCCGAGTTTAAAATATTATTTTGTGCTATTAAACATTTCATTATTTCTTTCATTATTTGCTATATATTGCTTCATGTAACTGTTACATCGTCGAATTTGGGTCACACCGGGATACGTTATTATTTTATATAATTGTTATACTGTGTCAAGCAAATTGATGAAACAAACGGTAAATCATCATCATAACTTCCCTAAGTCTGAACACAACAACATATACCTTGTCTCGACCCCAGTGTAACGAAAGTATTAAAAAAAAATATAATTATTATAATTTGTGTAATACTCACACTTTTGACAGCTTTTGCAACATTTGCAATTATTTTGTCCTTCAGCCTCATTCTATCGTGAGCACTGTCCATTGCAATGGTTGATCGACTGTAGACGAAGTTCATGATTCACGCTCTGAACCAGGCACTTCGGAAAGCATCGCTGACAATATTAAGATTTTTTTGACTGATAGTTCTGTACATTTCCTGGTGTCAGATGACCAGTTTCGTTTTGCGTTTCTGGTTGGTGTTATTGTAAGTTATTAGTGCTGATAAATATGAAAATATTGAAACCAGTCTTTCAATGTTGTTGTTGTTGTTGTTTTAACCGTTTTATATAGGTCATAATACACTAAATAGTTTCCCTATATAATTTAATGTAAAAGCGACAACTTTGAGCGAAAATAAATGCAACATTTTGCACTTAGAGACCCCCATAACCATACCTTTTCGTAAAGGCCATTCTAAGCGGAATCGATTTATGCAATAAAAAAAGATATGTCATGTACAATGCAAGAAAGAACTTGACACAAATCAAAATCGACTGTTTTTGCAACTCTTTTTTTCGGCCGTTTCTTAGTGGAATGTAACCTTTTCTAGTGCAATGGTTTACTATAGTCTTCACGTGTATCATATTTCAGGGATTCAGTAGTGAACACCTATTCATGCCCTACCATTATCTCCGCAAAATAACACCCGAATAATGGAAAAAAGTGTAAAATATGCCTTTTTGTCAACTATGATATTTTTTTAGAGAGTACAGCGATCATTTAGTGTATTGTAGCCTATACAGATCGTTTTGACTTACAATAATAATCTGTATCTGTAAACGCTGTTTATCAAATATGGCGCAGGTTTTTGACAGTTTGGAAGAAACAAGAAATTATATTCACGAAGAAGAGGTCAAAGTCAATAGCAAATTCCTGTTTTACAAGTCAAGGAAACAAACGTAATTATCAATAGAAGGTAGCTAGTGTAATAAAGGAGATTTTAATTGGTTTCCAGTCAACTCGTACCTAAGTCAACACGTACCTAAGTCAACTCGTACACGATTTGGTTAACTCGTACTGTAACTGTAGTCATTTTTCCGGTTGGTAAACTCGTACCTTTTTAATTTTGTGTTCTTTATGAATTGCGATGAGTGTTTGCATACATTAGATGTGTAGTAAAATTAAGGTCACTTCCAACAACCTTGCTGTTGGGCTAGCTCTTTAGCGACGTGGTTAAAGTGTCTGACTACCACTCTGGAGGTCGTGGGTTCAATCCCCGGCCTGAGCTCAGTATTTGCACAATAATGGCGACGAGGTTAAACGGTACTGTGAATGCGGGAGTCGGTGTGAGCTGTTTAATGGTTTCTGGTAGGGCCATGCAGTAGCAAGACATGCTGTAGCGGGCGTGTCTGGGCCTTGAAACGTTAAAAGGGGGAGGAGTGTCATAAAATTAAGGTCACTTCCAACAGACTTGCTGTTGGGCTAGCCCTTTAGCGACGTGGTTAAAGTGTCTGACTACCACTCTGGAGGTCGTGGGTTCAATCCCCGGCCTCAGCTCAGTATTTTCACAATAGATGTTTTTATGTTTGTTGCAGGTACAAGTTCTTAGTTTACCAAAATAAAGTTATATTTTGGCATAGACATAACAGTTTGTCTTAAGGATTAATTAAGATAACTTTTACTAAAATGGAAAAAAAACCGGGGCTTTATCCCCTCTTTTGGTCCGCGGACCATGTATAATTTTGTATAGGAACAGAACTATATATTATTGAAATTATATTTAAAATTTTGCATTAGGCCTGGTCCTTCACAATTAAAAAAAATTTTGAAGAAAGTAGTCCGGATGTAAATAAATATCAACTTCAGCTTATTCCGTCTGTTTCCGGAAACTAGGAAAAAGTAGACATGATCTATAGTCTGTTTCTAAAAATACAACAGTTTATTCCGTCATTATTTAAAATAAACTTACCTTATTTGCCTTTCCAATTAATTCCTATAAAAGCATCCATTGTTTATAAACCTCCTGCCAATGTTGTTGTGTTTCCATCTCAAATACAACTGCATGTCAGTAAAAATAATATGATCTTATCTAAACATGAAACCCCATTAAACCTTGACCGAAAACATTTAAACTATGAACTGTGGTTTACACCCATAACGCAGTGTGGTGTATTTACTGCACGCTCCGTCAAAGCTCATTAGCCATGCAAGCCTTAGATTATTTGGTCCGCGCTATGGTAATTCTGCAGCAAGCGGACCAAAAGAGTTCTGTGCCTCTCTATATACTCCCGTTTTTTGGTCTGCCCATTCATAATACTTGAAAATGTTAATAATTTCATTTTAAAATCTTTAAGACACTTCCCCCCCCAAAATACCAAGCCCCATTTTTAAAAATATGACTCCCCAAAGAAACCCTCTTCCCAGAAAGTTCCTCTCCTTGCATGATGAATAAATGTTGGATGTAAAAGCATCGCGCTCGCTATATACATACTCCCGTTATTTGGTCCAAACCAAAAGAGTTCTGCGCCTCTATATATACTCCCTTTATTTGGTCTGCTCATTCAAAATACTGAAAATGTCACTAATTTTATTAAAAAATATTTAACACACTCACTATATACCCCCAAAAATCCCAAGCCCAAGTTTTAAAAATATGACCCCCAAAAGAAACCCTCTTTCCAGGAAGTTCCTCTCCTTGCATGATGAATAAATGTTGGATGTAAAAGCATCGTGCTCGCTATATATATACTCCCATTATTAGGTCCGGACCAAAAGAGTTCTGCGCCTCCATATATACTCCTGTTATTTGGTCCGCTCATTCAAAATACTTGAAAATGTTAATAATTTCATTTAAAAATCTTTAAGACACTTCCCCCCAAAAATACGGAGCCCCATTTTTAAAAATATGACCCCCCAAAGAAACCCTCTTTCCGGAAAGTTCCTCTCCTTGCATGATGAATAAATGTTGTATGTAAAAGCATCGTGCTCGCTATATATATACTCCCATTATTTGGTCCCTACCAAAAGAGTTCTGCGCCTCTATATATACTCCTGTTATTTGATCCAAAAATACCAAGCCCCAGTTTTAAAAATATGACCCCGAAAAGAAACCCTCTTTCCAGGAAGTTCCTCTCCTTGCATGATGAATAAATGTTGGATGTAAAAGGATCGCGCTCGCTATATATGTACTCCCATTATTAGGTCCGGACCAAAAGAGTTCTGCGCCTCTATATATACTCCTGTTATTTGGTCCGCTCATTCAAAATACTTGAAAATGTTAATAATTTCATTTTAAAATCTTTAAGACACTTCCCCCCCCCAAAAGACCGAGCCCCATTTTTAAAAATATGACCCCCCGAAGAAACCCTCTTTCCGGAAAGTTCCTCTCCTTGCATGATGAATAAATGTTGGATGTAAAAGCATCGTGCTCGCTATATGTATACTCCCATTATTTGGTCCCTACCAAAAGAGTTCTGCGCCTCTATATATACTCCTGTTATTTGATCCGCTCATTTAAAATACTTGAAAATGTTAATAATGTTATTTTAAAATATTTAAATACTAACCCCCAAAAATACCGAGCCCCAGTTTTAAAAATATGACTCCCGAAAGAAACCCTCTTTCCGGAAAGTTCCTCTCCTTGCATGATGAATAAATGTTGGATGTAAAAGCATCGTGCTCGCTATATATATACTCCCGTTATTTGGTCCAAACCAAAAGAGTTCTGCGCCTCTATATATACTCCCGTTATTTGATCCGCTCATTCAAAATACTTGAAAATGTTAATAATTTTATTTTAAAATATTTAAATACTAACCCCCAAAAATACCGAGCCCCAGTTTAAAAAATATGACCCCCTGAAAAAAAACCTCTTTCCGGAAAGTTCATCTCCTTGCATGATGAATAAATGTTGGATGTAAAAGCATCGTGCTCGCTATATTTATACTCCCGTTATTTGGTCTGGACCAAAAGAGTTCTGCGCCTCTATATATACTCTCGTTATTTGGTCCGCTCATTCAAAATACTTGAAAATGTTAATAATTTTATTTTAAAATCTTAAACACACTAACCCCAAAAATACCAAGCCCCAGTTTTAAAAATATGACCCCCCCAACGAAAACCTCTTTCCGGAAAGTTCCTCTCCTTGCATGATGAATGTAAAAGCATCGCGCTCGCTATATATATACTCCCGTTATTTGGTCCGGAACAAAAGAGTTCTGCACCTCTATGATATATTCTGATTTTTTGATCCGCTTATTAAATATACAATGAAATGCTAATAGTTTCCATTTTGCCTGGACCAAATTACGGGAGTATATTAGAATACAACTTTTTTCTCAAAATATGTTCACTTAAGGAATAAACTGCATTTCTGAAGAAAATGATGAAACAGACTATACTATCGTAATAACTACAATACTGTATTCATACGCAAACGACAATAGGATAGAGAAAATATTCTATTCTTACGCTAGAGAAAAATCAAAACTAGTTACCAAAGAAGCATCAAAGATAGTTTGGTCCGCGGACCAAAAGAGGGTATAATGCCAAAAAACCGACAGAAATGATATGATTTTTTTAAATGAAATTAAAGTAAAGCATAAAACACAACATACATACAAAATACTTAAATATAATAATTATTTATTAACAAATTTTGCATCGAATTATGATTCGTCAGAAACTTGAGTAGTCAATGATTAAATCAATTAATTAACACCTAAAATACTTATTCACACATACGTGACACGGCTCGTTAATATTGTAATTTACCTTATCTGCACACGTGTTAAATATTGAATAACACATTACTCGATACGGGTCGCTGATATCTAAATTGATTTAATTTGCACCTTTGTACCTTTGTAAAAATAAAGAACACCTTTGAGTAAAAACAAACGGGTTTATCGAGTATTTAGATGTTTTAATAAGATTTTATTGGACACATATACATGTTGTATTATACATTTTTATATAATAACATAAATTTGTTCACACAGTTCAACAAACAAATTTTTCCATTACTTGAGCAGTGTTTTTTTTCATTCAAAATCGGGTCTGGTAACGGGACCCATTCCAAATGGAAAAAAGTATATATTTTTCCCAAATGGGAGCTAAAAATTTCCAATGGAAGGTTTAAAAAAAACAAACAAAATAATAATAATTTTTTTTTAGCTCACAATATTTTGTTCATCTCAGACCCCATCCATATAAGATCAACCTTAGTAAATATAATACTGGACACAATTGTATCCTCAATTTTAAAGCATTTGTTAGCAAAACAACAACAACACTAATTTCCAAATTTTAGACAAAACATATATATGACTGAATGGTCCCTTGACATTTGCTTCCAATCGGTCCGTCAAAAATGCGTATATGACTCATATCAGCGGATATGAACGATAAGTGCGAATATGAACGCATATATGAACGAATATAGGCAATATTTATATTCATTCGATCGTAACATTACACATGAGCGATGTGTATTTTCGTCACAGACCAATTTTCATATAACAAAAATAGAGTACAATACATTTAAAAAAGCCATTGTCTGTTCATATCCGCACTATTCACTCTTATCCGCGGATATGAGTCATAAACTCATTTTAGTCATACCCGTTTCCAAGTCCAAGACACAGGTGGAAGTAACATACCCTGGATAGTATATGTGCCTAGGAGCCCTATATATTCAAATAAATATATAAAATCATGTTTAATGAGAGAAAAATTGACAAAGAGTCATGAAAAAATATCCTCACCCTCTGATATTGGAATCATAACAAGGTCATTAACTAGAATTTATCATAGACCTGTCTTCGCGGGTCACAAAAATGTCAAAAATAGCTTTAATCCAAAGCATCTCTTGGTCCTCTTATGGGCAATTAGACAACCTTTCAAAATTTTTTTACTTCAAAGAAATCTGTCCAGCCGTTTACTCACAGTCGGCCGATAACCAAGCAATATTTCGAGCCCGTTTGTTCATGAGAATAAATCTTGCACAGACTTTCAAACAATATTTTTGAGTTTTCTCCCCTTAATCAAAAGCTTGCGTCCTATGCCTTTAAAACAACGAGGCATGTCACATAATGCATGCATAATGCGACCACTTACCTCTAAAACTAATAGCTGTAAATATTTCCCCCAAACTGAATTTAAAAAGCTATTTTTTGTCCTTTCTTGAATCAACCATGATTTGAATTGCCTTTTTATGCCCCTGGATCGAAAAACAAAAATTAAATACAAATAATTAGATTTTTTTCCAGCCAATGTTATATATGTTAACATTTGCTTATTCTTTCAGATTTGGTTTCGGCAAAAGATGTTGGGATTATCTTTGAAGACCGCAGAGGTAAAGTACATATCCCATTTCGTGGCATTCCATTTGTGTATACCCCAATCAGAAGGGGAGAAAGAATGTTGGAGTCAATCTGTTGGTCGGTTTGTTGGTTGGTCCATTTGTCTGGCTGTCTGAATAAAATGTTAAAAGTGGAACATTATTATTCCAGGATAAAATTGACCGTTCAAATTCACCATAGCCATTAAAGAAGTACAGGACACTTTTCATCTCCATTTGAATCACACATTCATTAGTAATTTGCCATTGACAATAGCTGGCAAATTATAGTTACAGTTGAAACAAATTGAACGTGATCATCAGTTTCAGGCACTCAATCATAATTTTATTATTCTAGTAATTAAACAAAACAAAATTAAAAAGGTGAAAGCAATCCATCTTTGGTATAAATGCATGTTTAAAACTCTTGTTATCCTGTCAATGCTATTAATATTTTATTTGTCATTTTTTCCTGAAATTTTTGCAGGCTAAAAAACATGTGTAAGAGATGTCATCATCATGTCTATTAAGCTTCCACAACATCGGAGACAATATTTAAAATAGTATCACTTTTACCTGACATGATAATTTTGATTTGACATTTTGACATACATTTGTAATGTAAAAAGTTTACCTAAAAAAGGGAGGTAAATATATTTTTTAAAACATGTATGATAATTCAAGTACCCTCTCATTCTCCCTCTCTATATTAGCACAGGCTAATCAGGGACGACACTTCCACCTAAATTGGATTTTTGCTAAAAAAATACTTCATTTAAACGAAAAATGTCATACAAGCGGAAAGTGTCGTCCCTGATGCGGACTCCACAGGCTAATCTGGAACTACACTTTACGCACATGCATTATGCCCAGTTTTTTCAGAACACGACTCATATATATCTTACCTCTGGGAAAACAGGACTGAATGCATATGCACTCTCGTCACACAAGCTAATCAGGGACAACACTTTCCCCTTTATTGTAGTTTTTGTTTCAAGAATGCCTCTTCTTAATGGAAATCAAGTTAAGGCAGAAAGGTTGGTCCCAAATTGGTCTGTTCGGACTGCACATTTTAATCTGGGACGCCACTTTATGAACATGCATTAAGCCCTGTTTTTCCAAAGCGAAACTCTTATGTAGACCCCATCTGTAAATGATTCATGTTGTCTTTGTTTGCTTCCAGTTACCATCTGAGAACACAGATACAAATGTGGCACAGGAAAAGAAAAGTATGCGTTGCTCGGTACTTGCCCGAATCAAATAGGTTGTCTTCCTTCACAAGTACCAGGTAGGACTTGGACTACAAAGAGTCATGGCCTTTATCCCCTGCCCCGCAAAATAACTTATGTGGGGATTGGGCATGAACTTCTTTTCTGCAGCTATTATATAGAGGATATTTGTTAGATTCGGTGGATTATCGATTTTAATTCACAAGTGATCATAGAAAATATATATTTTCTATGATCAATTGAATTAAAATCGATATTCCACCGAAACCAACAAGTTTTCTTTTTATGCCCCTGGATCGAAAGATCGGGGGTATATTGTTTTTGGCCTGTCTGTCATTGTATGTGTGTGTGTCCCAAAACTTTAACCAAAACTTTAACCTTGGTCATAATTTTTGCAATATTCAAGATAGCAACTTGATATTTGGCATGCATGTGTATCTCATGGAGCTGCAAATTTTGAGTGGTGAAAGGTCAAGGTCATCCTTCAAGGTCAAAGGTCAAATTTATGGCTTCAAAGTGGCGCAATAGGGGGCATTGTGTCTCTGACAAACACATCTCTTGTTCTTTTATGCTTTTTGTCACCGTTTATATACATTGTTAAAGAGTTTAACTATAGAATTTCGCTGGGAGAATGACGTCATTTCGTCAAAAAAATGACCTCATTTCATAGTAAA
>NC_068359.1:79799967-79852745 GCF_020536995.1 Dreissena polymorpha
ATGGATAGCTTTCCTAATACAGTTTTGTTTGAACTAGCAAAGAGTGTAATAAACTTGTTGAAGGTGGTTTGCCATTCAGGGTCTGAAGCAGTACATAGACACATTCAAGGAACATCAGATCTTCACTGTACAACAGCTGGCCTCTATCACAGAACAGGTATGTTATATGGTCCAATAGTCTCAAACCATTGAAGCCTAGCTTTGGGAAAACAAGGCTTAAGAATAATTCATGTGTGTAAAGTGTTGTCCCAAATTAGCCTGTGCGGACTGCACGGGTTAGTCAGAGACAACCTTTTCAGATTTTATTGTATTTTTTGTTTCTTATTTGCTAAGATCAAGTTTATGCTTAAAGTGTCGTCCACCTTTAGCCTGAGCAGACTGCGCAGGGAAATCTGGGATGACACTTTACACATATTCATTTAACCCGTTTTCCAAGGATATGGCTTATTTCTAAAATTTATGACGAAGAATACTGCATTCTGCTACTCTTAGACTTTTTTGTTTTTTAAATAACTCTGATCATCAACAGTATTTACCATTTTAATTTCTATATTTTGTATTAAGAGCAATTAATGATAGCACTATTGGCAACAAGCTTATTTTGTAAACAAACATTTATTTTTCACAAGTCTGTTATTTAAACTTGCGTCATATCTCATGTACTTGATGATAATAGACTGAGGCAGGCTTGGCAAAATCAATTAAGTGGCACATTGGGAGAACTGGGCTTAGTGTCCACTCTCAAGTTTGTAGAGTGTTGTCCCAGATAAGCCTGTGCCTGTGCAGTCTGTGCAGGCTAAGCACTGACGACACTTTTCGCTTGAATTGAATTTTCTTGATAGAAAGTCTGTTTTTATTGATATTAAGTTCAGTGGATAGTATTGTCCCAATTAGCCAGTGCAGACTTAATTAACAAAATGCTATGATAAAATTTCTCCTAAAATTGAATGAGTTGAAGGAGTCTTCTTGCCTATAAGCATGCCTTGGCCCTACAGAGTCTAAGAAATGTATAACATGTCATGAAAGTATGTTCATTAATCATTTACTAGTCATATTATATGAGTTTGATTAATGAATCAGTTTATCATACTTTTTTTACTTATTTTCAATAGGACCTGATAAAAATGGAAATTAAGAAAACCCATATACCAAAACTGTGGAAGAAGATGTGTATTCTTCATAACCAAATGAAACAAACTAATAGATGCACGAGATCCTTAGGGTATAAAAACGGTCATGGAGTGGATACGAATGATCAGTGGATGGAAAACTATAATGACCATGAGGATGAAGACAATGAAATGCATATGGAGCCAAACAGTCAACAATATATATATATATATATATGTCATTCCAAAATGTGCTCAAGTGGTTCCCCACGATCCTAATATGACCGCTGAAGATAAACAGACAGTGATGTTTACAGAAAATACCGTAGTAAGGGAAAGTGAGGCATGTCCCGGTTTTGAGGAATTTACCACTTACACATACAGGCATACTGTGACAGTGAGTTTGGTGAAAGTGGAGAAATATCTTAAAAAGTGCCCGGTTAAAAGTCCAAATACGAGACAAAAGTTTAGCTAGCATTGAATATGAGAACATTCTTGGTCATTCAGCTCTAAAGATATTATTTGAATAACTAACCACCTACAATTCTCTATAAAATTGGCCATTAAATATAACTTACGTTTATAAAGTCTTGTAAGTCTTGTGAATATAGAACTATTTAGAACTTAACTCATTGCCAGTTACCAACAACTTTTTTACCTTTATATGATTTGTATTTCACATTTTAATTTATTTTTTCCTTTTGATAAAAAATCTGGAGTAACACTAATCTTGATGACAATTCACAACCCTGCCCTTTTAGATTTTTTTTTGTGTACCTGTAAATTAGCAACAAACCCTTGTTCACAGAGTTCCGAATAACACCTATAGAATACAAATTAATTTAATGGTAAAATGAGGGGAAGTTGTTGGATCGTATGGTTCAGGCGGGTGCTTCTTAAAGCAAGCAGAGTGAATGCCAGGCATTTAGTGACATCTTTGACAACTAGAGGGCCAACATTCTTGAATATCTGTTGCTATGAGAGAAGCTTTTTTCTGTAAAAACGTGTTTCTGAGTCTGTCAAAACTGTAAATTATTTTATAATTTTATAACTTGCCATGTGTGCACTTTTTTAACAGGGCTATATATACTTAAATATACATACATGTAGTAGGTGTGGTATAACTTTATAAATTATATAATTACTAATATTCTGCCAAACAATGTAACATTACTGTTTGACCTTGACGTCACTTCCTATGAAATGTTTTTGTTTACATTCATTCTACTTATGAAGGCTATGGCCAAAACATGTTTAGTATTTAAAAAAAAAGTAAATAAATAAACAAAAGTAACAAGTTTGTACAGATTATTTCATTTTATTGGCATATTTCTTGAATGCTCTTATACAAAATGCTCTAGTTTTTAGCTTTTGTGATCGCCTTTTGTCCGTCGTCAACACTTTCCTTGTTAACACTCTAGAGGCCACATTTATTGTCCAATCTTCATAATATTTGGTTAGAACATTGGTCTCAATAATATCTTGGATGAGTTCGAAAATCATCAGGTTACGTTTGCTTGAAAAACATGGCTGCCAAGGGGCGGGGCATATTAAATGATATGGCTATATATGGCTATAGTAAAATCTTGTTAACACTCTAGAGGCCACATTTGTTGTCGGATCTTCATGAAACTACTGGGTCAGAAGATTCATCCCAATAATATCTTGGATGAGTTCGAATATGGCTTCGGTTGCGTGATAAACATGGCCACCAGAGGGCGGGGCATTTTTCTTATATGGCTATATATGGCTTTGGTAAAACCTTGTGAACACTCTAGAGGCCACATTTATTGTCCAATCTTCATGAAATTTGGTCAGAAGATTTGTCTAAATGATATTTTGGATGAGTTCGAAAATGGCAACGTTTGCTTGAAAAACATGGCTGCCAAGGAGCGGGGCATTTTTCCTTATATGGCTATAGTAAAATCTTGTTAACACTCTATAGAGGCCAGATTTATTGTCCGATTTTCATGAAACTTGGTCAGATGATTCATCCCAATAATATCTTGGACGAGTTAAAAAATGATGCCGGTTGGTTGAAAAACATGGCCGCCAGGGGGCGGGGCATTTTTCCTAATATGGCTATAGTAAAACCTTGTTAACACTCTAGAGGCCACATTTATTTTCGGATCTTCATGAAACTTGGTCAGAAGATTTAAAAACATGGCCACCAGGGGGCGGGGCATTTTTCCTTATATGGCTATAGTAAAATCTTGTTAACACTCTAGAGGCCACATTTATTTTCCGATCTTCATGAATCTTGGTCAGAAGATTGGTCTCAATGATATCTTGAATGAGTTCGAAAATGGTCTTGGTTGCTTTAAAAACATGGCCGTCTGGGGGCGGGGCATTTTTCCTAATATGGCTATATATTGCTTTAGTAAAACCTAATTAACACACTAAGTGCCACATTTATTGTCCGATCATCATGAAAATTGGTCACAAGATTTGTACCAATGATAGCTTGGATGAGTTCAAAAATGGTCGAAAATTTGCCAAGGGGGCGTGGCATTTTTCCTTATATAGCTATAGTAAAACCTTGTTAACACTCCAGAAGCCATATTTATTGTCCAATCATCATGAATCTTTGTCAGAAGATTAGTCCCAATGATATCTTGGACAAGTTCGAAAATGGTTTCATTTGCTTAAAAAACATGGTCACCAGGGTCGGGGCATTTTTCTCATATGGCTTCATGAAACTTTGTCAGAATATTTGTTTAAATGATATCTTGGATGTGTATGAAAATGGTTCTGGTCTGTTCAAAAACATAGCTGCTAGTCATGAAAGTTGGTAAGCACATTTTGTTCTAATGACATCTTGGGCTGCACAGAACAGGTCAGTTCCTTTAAATCTCAGGTGAACGACTTCGGGCCTTTTAGGCCCTCTTGTTCTTCAAATTTGCGATTGTTATGCCTGTCATTTTATAATGATGAATGGAATATATGTAGGTTTATCTCTGTCTGTGAGTGTGTTTGTTTTAGCCTGAGATATACTGTCCAGATCATAATTTGTGTGTGCATTTAAGATTTTTGAAAAATGCACAAACCATGATCATTTAAGGATTAAGTCACATGCAACTATCATGACCATCACTTCATGGTCACAGTGGACACATACATTTTTACATTTTTCTATAAGAAATTATATTTGTGTCCTGCTCATCACTTTGTTGTGCAAGATGGGATTTCAAAATAAACTGGCTCAAATGATCATCATAGTAAGACTATGTGCAAAAACAACTATGCCGCTTGCTTACAGGTCAAGGTTACAGTGGACACATTGAGGTTTTGAATATTGCTCAGATTGGCAAGAATGCCATGGTCACAATGATATGCCAGTCATTAAAAAAACATTTTTGATAAAGTCTCAATTGTTTTTCTTATTTGATCTTTAATAGTTACTCAGACTCACAACCCCGTGATAAGTTATTGTATCCACCACTCTGTATGCTTGAAACTAATGTAAAATTATTCTAAAATCCTCAATTTGCTCAAGACTGTGTTTCAAGCTTTGAACTTGAATTGTGGCATTGGCCTTTAACCTAATGACCTGGTTCTGGCACAGGACACTCCTTCCCATCATGCTTATCAGTTGTGGTATGTATCATTTAAATCAATATATATTGGAAAAAGATTTGCTGCTTCACACAAAGTGTCAAGTAAACATTTGTTAAATTTGACATTTGACCTTAAATAGTGACTTTGACCTTAGACTTTGGGACCTATTTTGTGCGTGACATTATCTTATCACGCCGATCACAAGTGGCAAGCTATTAGGAAATCCATCCATGCCTGACAAGGGTATGCTCTTGAAAAATATTTCTGATTCATAATACAGCATTTTTTGTGTCTAAAACAATTAAACACAAGATATGCACAAATAATTGTAATATATTATTTCAAATGGTTCTTGTGAAATATGTTCATTTGAACATAGTGGTCTCTTGAAGGTCAAGGTCACAATGGAAACTAGACATTTTTGCATCGTCTTTGAATAGTAGATGTTCATGTGACTGTTAGTTCTATTTCTTAAGAGTGCATTGGCTAAATCATTTCAAGACGACCTTATCTATATACCAACTATTGAGCTTGCTTAAAGGAGCTGTCAACCAGATTGGCGAAGAAAAGAAAAGTTCTAAAATACCATATATTTTTTTACAATTATTAGTTTATATTGATTAAAATATCACGACTGGTATATTATATTACTTAAAAGAAGTTGTTAAGTTTTCATATTTTCAGTATATTCGGCAATAAAATTGTACAGGGTATGTGTACCAGGTAACTACCAGTTCATTTCAATTAAAATGAAAACTAGAACTTTGTCACAGACGTGAGTAATACCCTGACATGCGGCATTGGCACAGAATATTTTGAATGTTGTCTTCACAAAAAAACAGCGGACACCATGCTATTTTTAAAACGCACTAAGTGACCTAGTTTTTGACCCACTTTCGAACTTGACCTACATATCATCTAGATACAACTTCTGACCAAGTGTAATGAAGATCTGATGAAAACGACTTGAATTAGCATGACCCATGTTGGAAATTGGCCTAGACATCATCTAGATACAACTTTTGACCAAGTTTGGTGGAGCTCGGAGCCTTGGATGAAAACTACTTGAATTAGAGAGCAACACCATACTTAATGTTTAAAACGCACTAAGTGACCCTGTGATCTAGTTTTTGACCCGGCATGACCCATATTGGAACTTGACCTAGATATCATCTAGATACAACATCTGACCATGTTTGGTGAAGATAGGATGAAAACAACTTGAATTAGAGAGTGGACACTTAATACGGACCGACAGACAGACAGACCGACTGACAGACAAGTTCACTCCTATATACTCCCCTAAACTTCGTTTGTGGAGGTATAATAATATTTTTGAATTTATTGCTGAGATTAACACATGTTAAAGATTTCAACTCATGAACCTATATGGGTATACGGAGACATTTATTAATTATCAATTACTCTGATAAAAGTACCAGTCTCTTAGATGCTAAATAAATTCAAACCTGATTACCAACAATTTGACTTTGCAAAATATCAACATGATATTATTTTATTATCCCCCGCCATAGGCGGAGGGATATTGTTTTGGCGTTGTCTGTCTGTCCGTCCGTCCGTCCGGCACTTTTGTGTCCGGAGCCATATCTTGGAAATGCTTTGGCTGATTTAATTGAAACTTGGTATGAGTATATATATATATATGGATCAGAGGATGATGCCTAATGGCATTGTACACAGCTGTAAATAACAGAGTTATGGCCCTTTGTATCTTGAAAAATTGCTTTTTTTTGTGTCCGGAGCCATATCTTGGAAGTGCTTTGGCGGATTTCATTGAAACTTGGTATGAGTATATATATGGATAAGAGGATGATGCACGCCAAATGGCATTGTACACCATCGGATAATAACGGAGTTATGGCCCTTTGTATTTTGAAAACATGATTTTTTGTGTGTCCGGAGCCATATCTTGGAAGTGCTTTGACAGATTTCATTGAAACTTGGCATGAGTATATAAATGGATAAGAGGATGATGTTGGCGTTGTCCATCCGTCCAGAAATATTTGTGTCCAGAAGTATTTTGGCAGGGGATATCAATTCTACGAATTTGCTTGTTAACATACAAATGTTGGTCAGAAATATTGTCCAAATATTGATGAAGGCATGCATTATGCCAAAAGTTTATAAAAACAAATAATAAAGATTGAGTTTTTCTTATTATCTCATAGGATACAAAAATGAAATTATATTGAGTATAAAGAGGGCTGTTTGTAAAACATGCATGCCCACCATATGTGCTGTCAGTTGTAGTGGCAGCCATTGTGTGAATACATTTTTTTTGGAACTGTGACCTTGACCTTTGACCTAATGACCTGAAAATCAATAGGGGTCATCTGCGAGTCATGATCAATGTACCTATGAAGTTTCATGATCCTAGGCGTAAGCATTTTTGAGTTATCATCTGGAAACCATTTTACTGTGTCAAGTCACCGTGACCTTTGACCTAGTGACCTGAAAGTCAATAGGGTCATCTGCAAGTCATTAACAATGTACCTATGAAGTTTAATGATCCTAGGAGTAAGAGTTCTTGAGTTATCATCCGGAAAACATTTTTCTAAGTTGAGTCACCTTGACCTTGACCTCTAACCTAGTGACCTGAATATCAATAGGGGTCATCTTCGAGTCATGATCAATGTACCTATAAAGTTTCATGATCCTAGGCATAAGCGTTCTTGAGTTATCATCCAGAAACCATTTTACTATTTCGGGTCACCGTGACCTTTGGCCTACTGACCTGAAAATCAATAAGGGTCATCTGCGAGTCATGATCAATGTACCTATGAAGTTTCATGATGCTAGGCATAATCTTTCTTAAGTTATCATCCGGAAACCATTTTACTATTTTGGGTTACCGTGACCTTGACCTTTGACCTAGTGACCTGAAAATCAAATAGGAGTCATCTGCGAGTCATGGTCAATGCATCACTGAAGTTTCATGATCCTAGGCATAAGCGTTCTTGAGTTATTATCCGGAAACCATTTTACTATATCGGGTCACCGTACCCTTGACCTTTGACCTAGTGACCTGAAAATCAATAGGGGTCATCTGCGAGTCATGATCAATGTACCCATGAAGTTTCATGATCCTAGGCATAAGCGTTCTTGAGTTATCATCCGGAAACCATTTTACTATTTCGGGTCACCGTGACCTTGACCTAGTGACCTCAAAATCAATAGGGGTCATCTAAGAATCATGATCAATGTACCTATGAAGTTTCATGATCCTAGGCATAAGTGTTCTTGAGTTATCATCCGGAAACCATCTGGTGGACGGACGGACGGACATATGGACGGACCAACATGTGCAAAACAATACTACCCCTCTTCTTCGAAGGGGGGCATAAAAATATGTTTCTTTTTATACAATAACATTTCAAGAAGTCTTTAGCTTCTTTGTTCTTGTCAATTTACATATAAACTAGATTATAACTTCTAACATGTTTCAGTTTTTTTCTCAATAATTTTGGTTCAGAAAAATCTTTAGGGCTTTCAGACTTCTATCAAACACTTCTGCAATTTCTTCATACGTATCATCATGAAACATTTCACCATCACTAATAATATCATCTTCCATGTAAACATTTTCACTATTCTGCTCTTCAGTTTGAAAGATTTCTTGTGTCTGTTGCTTGGAATCTAATTTGACATTAATGTGGTTCCCAGCTACAATATTTTTCTTTGCTTGTTTCTTAGCTCTGACTTTTTTCTTTGCCTGGCTCCCAGCTCTCATATTTTTCTGAGTCTGGTCCTCAGCTTTAATTGTTTCTTGTTCATTGTTTTCCAATCCAAGTCTGGTTCCCTCTTCCTACAAGGAAATAGCTACTGCCTTGGCAGACTGCAGGAACTTGTTTCTCAACCATTTGATCCTTGTTAATATCACTCTTCTGTGGTCTTTCTTGATTTTCATACATATCATATCCTTGAACACATAAATATAGACAATTGATATAGAATCCCTTGCTCTGGGAAAACAGGGCTTAATGCATGTGCTTAAAGTGCCGTCCCAGATATGCTTGTGCAGTCTCCACAGGCTAATCAGGGACGACAATAGGATGACATATGCCCCCTATACACGCTTTTATAGAAGTTATAGCATTTTTTGAAACCTAAACGCAGATTTCAAAACCTTAACGCAGACCCTAAGTTCAAGGTCAAGGTCACAAGGGTCAAAATTTTTATGCATATGAAAAGGCCTTGTCCATATAAACATGCATACCAAATATGAAGGTTATATCTCAAGGGACATAGAAGTAATGAGCATTTTTCGAAATCTAAACGCAGATTTTAAAACCTAAACGCAGACCCTAAGTTCAAGGTCAAGGTCACAGGGGTCTAAATTTTTGTGCGTATGGAAAGGCCTTGTCCATATACACATGCATACCAAATATAAAGGCTTTATCTCAAGGGACATAGAAGTTATGAGCATTTTTCGAAACCTAAACGCAGATTTCGAAACCTGAACGCAGACCCTAACTTCAAGGTAAAGGTTACAGGGGTAAAAATTGTGTGCGTATGGAAAGGCTTTGTCCATATACACATGCATACCAAATATGAAGGTTATATCTGAAGCTACATAGAAGTTATGAGCATTTTTTGAAACCTAAATGCAAAGTGTGACAGACAGACAGACGGACAGTGCGATCACTATATGCCCTCCTTCGGGGCATAAAAAGTTATGCATGTACAACCACCGCATTATATGATTATGTCTCAAAATCTATTAACAAAACATACTTCTATAGGTTGATACATGTGATGTTAGTTATGGCAATACAGTAGTAACACAACACCTATGACACAAAAAACTGTCCATATACAACATCAAAGCATTAAATATAGAATTAATCAGCTCTGGGGTCAAGGGTTGCAAAGCCTTTCAGCCTTCAAGGATACAAAGAATTAATGAAAGATTAAAAAGAGATAAATTTACATTTTTGAACATGCTTACACATGTTAATGTTTTATGTTCATAGAAATAGTTAAAACATTTCCCCCCAAAAATACTGTTGAATCTACTAAAACAAATGATACCTGAAGACTGCCATAGCCACTAAATAACTTATGCATCGAAACAAAATTTTATTTTCCCCTGACTTCACTGACTTTTCTGAAATTTCATTTTTCACTGACCATTTTGTTAAATTCCCTGACTTCACTGACCTTGAAAAAAAATCAATCAAATCCCTGACTTTTCAAGTTAAGTGGCAATCCTGCTTATCTAAGTGGTAAAGGGTTAAACTCCTTCCAGTCAAACAAACCAATCTGGACCCACCACGGGATGGGTGGTTTCACTTCTATATGCACTCCTTTCATTAAGGAGAAACAATTGAGCCACGCTCTAGAAAAACTGGGCTTAATGTATTTGCGTAGAGTTTCATCCCAGAGTAGCCTGTGCAGTCTGCACAAGCTATTCAGGGAAAACATTTTTCCTTATGACTTAATTTCAGAAGACACTTCCTTAAAATTCTGTAAAATAGGAAAGTATCATCCTGATTAGCCTGTGCTAACTGCACAGGCTAGTCTGGGACAATACTTCACTCCCATGCATGAAGCAGTTTTCCCTGAGTGAGGCTCAATATCTTACGTGTGAATACTGGCTCCTGCAATGACATCATCTGGCAGATCTTTTGGACGTTTTGGATTCAGGGGCTAATGAAAGGAGAAATATCTGATCAACATGTTTTACATCATAACATGCATGGTATTAGTAAACATAGGATTTAAAAGCAATATTCAGTAAAGACTTTAAATGAGCAGTAGCACATTGTATATGTGTGAACATGGGAAGAGCTTGACACAGTAGTGACTAATATTTAATTATGTTGCATGTGAAATACCTAGCAAGTTGTGACAGTGAAAAATTTGACCCTGGGGTGTGTCCAGTTTTACCCAAGGAGCATTCAAATAAAGTTCTTAAAGAACACCCTTACACTTTGATGTACCACATTCAGGTTTAAAGCTTCTGGCTGCTCACCAGTATCTCAGGGTTGGAAATAAAGCATAAAAACTTGAATCCAGTAAGAAAGGTCTTATATTTAAATTGATTTTCTTAGGGACCACGAACCCTTCAAAATGTGTATCTGCTCGGGAAGGGTTAAGTGTAAAAAAACCATCTAGTACAAACCTTTGGTCTTGCTATGTCCATATGATTGCGAAGGGTTCTGTAGTCCACTCTAAATCTGGCGTTGCATGGGTCAGGTGGGCCTCCACATATCTCGTGTATGTACCCATTGATATGCAGCCGCATTTCTTGGATTGTGTGGACGCCCTGGTGGTAAAGCTCTTTGATTCTCCCCGAAACTCGGGGATCAATCATCTGGGGTGTCAATTCCTGTATAACAATATGGCAGTGATTTTTCCAGCCAATTTTGGACCAAAGTATGATCCCTTCCAAAAAGTTATGTTTGTTGGTTTTCTTCCCTGTTTTATGTACACTTATTTTTTTTTGAAATATGATACAAACTGTTCGACAATAGCCATTTTGGGGGTATAAAATAGGACCCTCCCCACTCCCCAGGCATGTTTGTTGAAATGCTACATTCTTTTATGTAACATTTATCTTTATTTGTGGAATAAGATACAAAACATGTGAAAAAAACAACAATGTCAATCTGAGAATGGGTCTATCCAAATACAGATCTCTTTCACTTGCTGAAATTAAATGGGACTCATTTAAGAATTTATTTTTTTTAGGTTGTCCAAAACAACAATTAGTGAGACATGGTACTAGTCACAGAATATACACAACTTCTCAAAGGGCTAACAGACAATTCTCTAAGGGCTAACAGACAATGATTCCCTGATTTTTAATAAACATAACATACTGGCCACAATGTCTTGAAATATGTATGTAATCCATCTAATCAAATCCCCTGCCTCGGATCCTTGGTACATAGGAAGATGCAATACCCGATGGCTATAAAAGCTAGACCATAAATCAAGGCAGTAAAAGGCTGTCCATTTGGCGCACTGGTTGGTACACATGATTCTCACAGGTTTAATCCCCATTCCCGGATGCATGCAAGTTTGGTTAGTGGTCACCATAACAGACAGGTGGGGTTCAAATTCAATCCAGGTATTCTGGCTTCCTCACACAACAAAAGACTACACCAAAATGTACAAATACCTTTTAGTAAAACAAGAGAGACATGGGCCCTAAGGCGCTCTCCTGAGACCCAAATGAACTAGGGTACTTTCAGAAAAAGCAAGCTGATTCATGCAAGATGACCAAAAGTATTAACATCTTTTTCTAATTTGACCTAGTGACCCAGTTTTTTAGCTCACATGACCAAGTTTCAATGTCATGTGAGATTTTATTGGGACAAATGTTCTGTCCAGGTTTCATGAAGGTAGGCCAATAAATGTGGTCACCATTATAGCATCAATAAGTTTTCAATAAAGCCATATAAAGAAAACTGCCCCAGTCCCTCCCAGCGGCTATGTTTTTTCAACAAACATGAAGAATTTTTTAACTAGACCTAGAAGTCACTAGAACAAGTGTTCAATTAAGTGTTCTTAGTAAGTTTAATTTAGATTGCACTAAAATTTTGACTTCTACAGTGTTTGTTAACAATGTTTCACTAGAGTCATAATATATATAATGCTGCCCTGCTTTTCCTTTACATTCATAACAAAGATTGAAATAAAAAAACATCATGACAGTGATGTCCAGCAATAAAGACCTAATGTGTTTCTCTTCTGTCATGAAACTCGATAAAGGATTTGACAGGTTCAGAAAATAGCACTTAAGAGTTTGTTGTCACCAGTCCAGATAGCAATTTTGCAACAACTTGGTATGCAACATTCCATCTTATTGTAAAACCATCTATTTAAGTAAAATAAACCTATACCAGTACATATGTTTAACAGAATGGTAGTTTCGTTTTTATTTCCAACAAAAACGAAGTTTTACATACCTTTTTTTTTCCGATACAGTTTTGGAATTTGAACCTGACCTAAGGATATTATATGGGATTTGTCCAGAAGATCGAACGTCTTTTGCATGAGTTGCGTACCCTATTCAATTTTTAGTATTGTTAATAATCTGAGAACATGATTAGATGATAAATAATTCCCAAACCTCAAGCAAATATTATCGAGTAGTCTAGTATTATCAAATATATTTATACAAACATGTCTAACATAAGAAATACATGGTTATGCAAAAACATTACAATAATACTGTAATCTATTAGCCCATCTTGAGATTTTCCATACATTAATGTTTAGCTCTGGGAAAACAGGGCTTAAGGCATGTGCATTAAGTGCCTGCCAAGATTACCCTGTGCAGTCCACACAAGCTTATCAGAGACGACACTTTCTGCTGAATGGTATTTTTTATTTAAAGAAAGTCTTTGATTAGCGAAAAATCCAGTTTAGGCGGAAAGTATTGTCCAAGCCAGATCAGCTTTCCCAGAACAATCGTCAATGCAAGTGTTGTCAGCAGCTTGATTTAAAGTGTAGCTTTCTTATTTGGTACCCTTTAAAAGGTTTCTTCTTAGCAAAAATCAAAATTAGGTGGAGAGTGTTGTCCCTGATTAGCCTGCGCGTACTACATGCATAAAGACAAATTATCCCAGATCAATGTACCTCATTTATTGGGTGCCCTCTGTGGTCATTGTCTGGTGGCCCTTGTTTATTGGGTGCCCTCTGTGGTCATCGTCTGATGGCAAAGCCATGTAGTAGCGAAAGTAGTGTTCCACATGAGAGCCTGTTTGGATAGTTTGAAAAATCGCCTCTGTAATGCGCCGGTATTCTCTTCCAGATGGTATTGAGTTCATCTACAAAACATATAAAACTTTGTGCTTTTTTCTATAAACTTTAAATCTTGGAAACAACATTGGTTTACCAAAAGCACCTCAACTGCTACCATATTTTAGACTTTCAAAAATAAAAAAACAGTAAATTGCAATACACAATTTGAGAAATTCTTTAATTAAAATTTGTATCCTAAATATTTTTAGAACATGTGTGTGTTACATTGAATGAGGAACAATATTTAAATGTTTGAAATATAAAACAGCGATTTTGTCCCATCTTTATCAAGTACAGGAAAACTGCAATTGAGAAAAAACTACATATTTCAAAATCCAATAAAATTTTTTTTGTAATTGCAACATTTAGTTATTTTCCCTATGCAGCTTTATGGTTTGAACCTCAGTAAATATAATATTGACAACTTGACAACACTTATCAATTTGTAAGTATTTGTCAGCAAAAATCAGATACACCAATATCCCAATATCAAGACTTAACAATGCAAATTTTCTCAATGTCATGTTTTTTGTGCGCTAATTTTAAAAAATTGGGCTGGTACTGGTACTTTACCAATTGGCCCAAAAAATCGCTGTATAAAGCATGTTTTTACAGTTTTAAATAAACTATGGAAAAATTATATGGCTGAGTCATGCGAAAATGTGTCTCAAGCCATAATCCTCCACAGTAGCTCCAGACCAGCCTGCGCATCCCCAGTCTAGTCAGAGGCTATCCTGTCCCTTACAAGAACACAAAACCTTGCATTTCTTCACGCCGAATAGGGAAGCTCCTGATCAGACTGCCCGAATGCACAGGCTGGTCTAGAGCTACGCTGGCCACATATGGCATAAGACCCATTTTCGCATGACGGTGCTCTTATTACCTTGTAGGAAGGGAAATTACAGACAGCCCTTATCTGCAATCTGGCTGGACAATCAACTTTCTGTGATGGGAAAAACAGTAACGGCTTTAAAGCAATTATTCAAAAATATTTAAGTAACATTGTGAAATTGCAGACATTGTTTCCAAACATTTTACCAAACACATTTATTTTGTTAAAAAATAAAAGAAATTGCAGGCTTCATATGAGCATCTTAATCATCAAACTGCAGGAAAAACAACCTTATTGGAAAAATAAGCCTTTAATTAGTTTTTTATTATTCATAGCATATGTCCAGTACATTAAATAACGGGTAACAACTTGGAAGTATTTGCATGTTCAGTTACTATTCACAATGTCCATGCATACCGAAATGGTCCATCAGGGATATCATTTAATGCTGCTTCAATTCACAATGTTAAGATTTCAGTTAAATAAACATTTACCCTAATAAGCAATCAATGAAAATTTCAAAGTTCACATATTTTGATTTTGTTTTAATACTTATACATGAATTAACAAATACATAGCATTTGGAAGTCTAAATTAATATATAATAAAAAACATTTTACAAAGAAATATTGCATTCACTAAGATTTTAACATATTAAGAAGCAGAATCTAATTAACCACCATTGTCAGATTAAGGCTAAAGAATATAACTTTGTATTCAAAACGCTACATCATATGCGTAATATACAATGTACATATTTTCCAAGTTATTGATGACAAGTGTAACAAAAGCATTCTAACATATATTAACTAATTTGCATAATGATCATCAACAAATGATAAAATGTCTTTACCCATTTTTGTAAACTGAAATGTTATTTTGCTAGTATGAATATAATGTATACATTACTTTTTTGAATCTATGGATATACTTTTCTAAAGGTGTCATTTTCCAAATCTGTGAAGAAGTCTGTGAAATATAAATTATTATTTTTACTGCGGCTTTAATATACTGCACAGGTAACAGCAAACACCTTATTTACTCTTTCTGTGCTGGAACCGAATTTTGAAGGCCTTTGCAAACAGTTTGGATCCAGATGAGACGCCACAAAACATGGCATCTCATCAGGATCCAAACTGTTTGCTATTCTGATAGTATTCTTTGAACAAAATCGAAGAAAGTGCTAATTTTAGAAATTCAGCAGACGACATTTTAGCAGACGACAAATTTCCCAGCATGCAAAGGGTTAATACAGGATGCTTAAAGTTTGGATAATAGTTCAACAATAATACATACATTTTACTAACCTAAGAGGGCCTGGCTTTAACTTTATTTGCTTCTTTCATGGTTCTATGATATCCAAACTGACATTTAAAAGTCTTGTTTCCGTAGGACATAAATGGAATTCCTGTAAACTCCTGTTTACCAACTGTTACATGGTTTGCCTTATCCTTAAACCTGATAGCCTTTCTTTGAATCCGACTCAATTCTGAAAAATAACACATACATCCTGTTGGTTATGTAAACAGGATCACTAAATCAACATTATTTTTGGTGCCTTGTTTTATGAATAAGACTCCCAATGGCATTCTTGAGCCAAATGTCAAATTCCGTTAAGAAAAACCTCTTATTCTGCATATTTTTTAGATTTACCATTTAATGAAGAAAACATGTACAGGTAGCTAAGTCAAGATGTGTTTTAGATAAATATGGAAATTCTTAGCCAATTTGGCAAATGGCAACATAGCTTTCTTTCTTTTATAGTTAACTGTCGTTGCCAGTCTTTGTAAGGTCTCATTCGGGTGCTGGAGGTTTCGGTAAATGACAAATTCGGTAAATTGATTTATATAGTAAAAGCCGTGGAGGTTTCGGTAAATTGATTTTATAGAGGAGGTATACCTACAACGAGGTGTTAATGACACCTATTATCGGCTTACAATAACATTAGAGGCATTTATTTGCAAACTGTGGATTAATTTTTTAGTTGAGTAATTAATGCTATGCCTAAGGTAAAGAATTAAGGGAAATGAATGAGCTACCTCTGAAAAACGAATTCTGTTAGGAAATTTTTGGTTAATTTTACGATTTAAATAACGCAATACTGTTGTTTTTTTAATTGGTGCTTTTATTTAAATAACATAATAGTAACATAATAGTAATAAGAAGTAATGATTTATGGCGGAATCAATGTAAGCTCTTCAATTAAGTTTAATGCTATTTTAAAAAGTTTCTTGTAAAATATGATTTAATAAAAATGATTTCATGTTGAATTTTATATTTATTTATATGTTTTATTATTTCTTTCTGGTTGAGAAAAACACAAGAAAAAAATCAATATATACAATTTAATACGTGTACGTAATTAATAAAAAAGTAATTTAATGATACGCGTTATGTTTTATAATTATGTTAAGTGCGCGTGCCATTGAACGTTGAGTTACGCGAAGAGATACACATAATTGAAAACTGATAAAAATGACATCTAACACAACGCCAGCAGAATGAATACACTGTGTAATAGCAAGCTGCTGTGATGATCATTATCTTATCAACTTAATACACAGGCACCTGGCTACTGTACTGGAACAATGGGTTTTACGGCCAAAATAACTGATATCATTTTTTGCCTAAACAAATCGGTTCAATAAAAAATAATAACTGATTTACTTTGTAATCCGTTATTTAGCAACAAGTAAAACATGGATACAATAAATATATTTCATGTCATTTAAAACAATAATGAGGGAGTAATCACATATTAATAAGATACATTTTTGACACACTACAATATTAATACGACACATTATTATCATTCAGATTTTCCGCATGCTGATTTAATTTAATTACATTTCTAATACAAATGAGATACATGTACGACACAACTCAATTTAATGTTACATTTCAACCATATCAGTCGTTCATCGTTCAAGACTCGTCGTCGTCGAGCATGTGGTGGACCGCTGTGGATGGTCCCAGGGCATTGATGTGGCTGATGATCATTTCTTATTTGACAATGACCATTATAATTTTATAATTACCCAATTACATAATAATGTTATTTTTACCACAAATAAACATCCTTTGATGTCACCACCAGTATTTTTGGTAAACATGATTAAAGAAGGAAAACGTTTGTTTATTTCTCAGTTTGAAAGTTACTGGTCGTGTATGTAAAAACTCGGCCACCAGTGTTAAAGCATGTTCACGATCTAAACATACATATCTAGATTATTTTAAGAATAATACCTTATGTGCTGACCTTATTGTAGGAAAAAGAAGCAAGAAATTTATTTATATAAGAAACAAACATATTTGATCTTAGTATTTTAAACCACCGAAACTTAACCATTATATAAACATGAGGTAGTTTGCTAACATAATGAATATGTTGCCCAGCTCTTGCCACGTGGAGGCCACCTCTTGTAAGAGCCACATTATTAATTTTTTTTTAACTGATACGCTTTAATTAAGGTTTTTATCAACTAATTGTTTAAAAACATATATAAAATACAAAACGATCATGACCTAAAGATAAACTTTTAATATATAATTTACCTCCATCGATTAGAATATCAATAGGTTGCAAGCCTGGATAATTAATAATAACACTTTGCAAACATCTCTAATTTGATAAAATCAAGTCCGTACATTTAAACAGATAAATTAATTAGTGCCAAACAACTCAATTAATGTACATCAAAATTAATCCACAGTTTGCAAATAAATACCTATAATGTTATTGTAAGCCGATAATAGGTGTCATTAACACCTCGTTGTAGGTATACCTCCTCTATAAAATCAATTTACCGAAACCTCCACGGCTTTTACTATATAAATCAATTTACCGAACTTGTCATTTACCGAAACCTCCATAACCCTCTCATTCAACCTCCAAAATATATCCACGCAATGAGAGTTGGATTATTGCAACTGATGTGGCTAGAACATTTCAGTATTCCCATCAATTTTCTTTCCATATGTTCAAAGTTATTATTCAAAAGGCTAATAATAATAAGTTTCCCCAATATGGGGGCTAACCTGACACCCAAAGGAACTTAATTGATCTGAGCAGGTAGTGTTCACATGGTTTCACATTCAAATAAAAACTGCCCCAATATGTGGCAGACATGCTTTTGAACAAACCACACTGACTTTTTCATATAAAATGGTTTAAAACGCTATTCATTGATCAATTGGGTAAAAATGACTATTGCTAATTTTAAATATTGCCAAAAAAGGAAAGCTGACAGGCTGACATTATATATATAATAAACGCGGGTGGTGCGCGTCAATAGAATTGATCCCATTAAAATTAACCTATTATTAGTGTTATGCGTCAAATCGGCTGTATTGAGTCAAACCGGTCCGCTTTTTTTATTCGCACCAATCTTTCTACTAATCAACAAAGATCGCCATTCTAGAAAGCAAGTCACTGTCAAATGATACATTCATTAAATTTAATGAATATCAATTCCAAATAAATCAATGATTCATAAATATAATTTGATTTCTCAAAACCAAGTTCTATATGTAAACGTTAGTTTATCTAGTGCAGCAGTATGAAGGCCTAATGCACAATCAAGACGCTCACGAATACCAGTTAGCCCAGGGCCGGTTTTATAGCAGACGCTGACGGGAATCTACTGACCGAAAGTGCCGTTGTCTTTAACAGGTGGAATGAATACTGCAGTGACCTCTACAACTACCCGCTTCAACAAGACTCCAGTCTTCTTCAGAACGATCCCAGACCAGAAGTGCACGACCAAAGTCTGTCCATACTAAGGGAGAGGTGGAGACGGCAGTGCGTAGTCTTAAGGCAGGAAAAATTCTTGCAGTTGAAAACATCCCTTCCGAGCTGATTCAACACGGAGGAGGGCAACGTCTGCAGTAATGACGAAATTATGCAGAAAGATCTGGGAGGATGCCGGACTGGGTTGAAAGCTTTTGAGATGTAACAAAATACTGCACCACTTTCTACACGTCGCCTAAGGGTTGACAAATGTCGTGGTAGATACAATTAAATTGATTCACAGGTGGATCGTCTTTGATTTATAGAAAATTAAAGGGAGAAAAAAGTGAATTGCTGGTTAGGTAATAAGAAACATATATCACTTACTCTAATAGTATCAGTCCTCCTCATAGTATCGTGCCTTTCACGAAAACACTTCAAGAAGTGCTGGAAAGTCTTTTTTTAATTTTTAGAAGTTGTAATTTTTTAAATGGTTATCCGTGACCATTACGACGATCATTCGCATGATTTTCGGTGAAAAGTAGGTAATGTTTATTCCAGGTGATGCTATGATTTTGAATAACGTAATACACAATTATGTTAGTTTGTTTATAGATTATTAGTACCTTTATCAAATGTTCTATACGCCGCTTATTTTTGAATACAATGTAAAAATCATTTAAGAAAAACATGAGCAAAAGTTTCGTTTTTCAATTAAGATACTTTTTTTAGAACAAGCACATACGCATAGTAACACATCATAGCAACCATTCTGAAGGGCCGATACTATGAGAAAGATTACTACTGGGGGCAAAGTCTAGCCAGGACTTTGTCAAAACATCGCCGATTTAAAGGCAGTTTTTGTTATTCTGTCCAAGAATACACATGTAACTATAGATTGACATACAACATATGCGTATTTATGTATTTGTTCACTTCCAAAAATCGTATGTATTCATTAAGAGGGTCGATAATACGGATAGACATGCTATATAAGGATACCGCGTTTTATGAGCTAACCGATGCAGCTTAAAGTGAGATCTTCTACTATGATATAAAGGCAGGTTGTTTGAATTACTGGATTGTTTAGAGGGAACTGCATTCGTGAAGATAAGTGACATATTAGCAAGTTTCCATGAGTTTGGAAATTAAGATATGGACAAGAGCTTGTTGAACAACGGTGAGAGAGGAACAGACTGTTCGTGTGTCTCTTCTGTCAGTAGTCTAAGTATAATAATGTCTGAATTAGATGCTGTGCTTGTGTGTGACGGTCTTGGTCTGTACAGGGGCGTAGATAACCTCCAAACATTCGGGCAGCGGTCCAGTTTCTGCACTGGGAACATAAAGGGGTTCGTTTGAGAGGGTTGTCATCTCCCATGGTTCCGAAAAAAATTCCAATTACAATTAATATGGTGCGTTTTGGGGGAACTTTCATGTTGATATAAATGCTCGATATTTGTCTCACTCTCAGTTTGTCATGAAATCAGTTTGTCCAATGCCGCCGCCGACGACCCAGAAATCTCAACCGTTATTTTTTTCTTTCCAAAAACTCGTGCTTATTTCCAGTTGGAGAAGCCGTCACTGATGAAGCTGCCGTCCACCTTCGTGTTGCCGATCTTGCCCGTCTTCTTGGCCGCCATGCAGAGATGGCAGAACGCAAGGTCCCGGCTCTGAAAAGAATACCATTGTAATAAATTTTGTGTTAAATATTATTAATAATAATTATAAAAAAACATTATTAAGCAACAATACGAGTATTATTTGTATGTTTTTTTTTCTAGATTTCGTTTGTATTTAGATCAACGTAAGGTTCATAAAAGATAAGAACGGTCGCAAATTAAAATTTAATACTAATATACATACCTCATCGTAGTGGAGCCATATGAACAAATCAAACCAACTAGATTGGAATGAACGCTGTTCTGGCTTTTTCTTCCCGAATGTACGCTTAGGAAATGCAAAATTTCGAGGCTGATTAGGAATACTCATTTTGAACATTAAACAAGTACATATATGATATTGTTTCAACGATTTCTAATCAAATAATAACTGTTATACTTAGAGAATAGAAATATTTTCAATCAAATTAATGTTTTTCACGCGTATATTTACTAAAAATTGTTTTAATTTAATTGGCAGTTACCCTTGATTTAAAGCGATCAATTAAAATTAAAAGAATAGCCTGTCCTTAATCAAAACACCGACAGTGCAATCACGGTAAAGAACATCCGGGCCCTGGTTTATGACACCTAACAAGGAATATTGACACATCGCTTTTGGCAACCTCGGAGCAGACGGAGAGGGGACAAATGGCTTCGGCACTGACGGCGCGTGATTACCAAAATACTGGTTTTGGGGCGGCGATTTTGGGGGATTTTGTAATAGCAATTATTGAAAAAGGAAGATATTTATTGTACATTTTTGATTTTCAATATTGAAATTTTCTCTCGTACAAGTGTCAAAATAATATTTATCATTTATATGCTCTTTTTTATTACAGCCATCAAGTGTAAAGAAGGTGATGCAGCAATGGTGGAGGCAGACGTTATTCGACATGCGAGAGGACAGCAACCATCCAGACCGAAGAGGAAGACCAGGACGACTCACCAGACTACGCTATTGACCAACAGTACAGCAATGGAGTGAAGACCATCCGCGAGTTCCTGCAGACCATCGGTTACAGCATTCGACTATAATTGTGTGTTTTTAGGGAAGGGTGTTGTTCATTCCTTCATACTCAAGCCTTTTTATGCATCTGCATTATTTTTTTCGTCAACAATTTGAATAGTTTTATTTATCATATTCTTTTTTATCGTTGAAAATAAACGTGTGTCTTTTTTCATCAACAATGTGTTTATTGATTTTTAATATATGCTTGTTTGATATTTGTAAATAAATGTAAATATATATTATTATATTTTTGTTTATGTTATCCTTTAATAATAATAATTTTTTCCCGATCATTTATTATTCGTTTTATTACCATCTTGATTAATTCTTACTACCAAGTGTTTTTCAAATGGGCCAGTTATCTCGATAACGATGTTTGAGATTCACAGCTTGAAAATAATGTGTATCATTAACAACTTGCGAACAAACGGCGTTGTCACAAACGGCGGTACACTTCTTTAATCACTTCTTTAATCAGCACATAGCAGTTTTGAAATAGATTTTCGCACCTTCATTTAATTATGGATTTTGGATAAGAGTTAGGAAGGGAGTTTATTCCGCCTGTCTGAAAACTGGAAGGGGGTTTGTTCCGCTATGGAAGGGTGTTTCTTCCGTGTATGCACAATGTGAAAGGGGTTTCATCTGCTATGCCGTTTTTAACTTTTTAGGGAAGGGTGTTTCTTCCGAAGGGGATTTATTCCGGTATTCTTCAGTAATGAGATGGGCTGGTGGTGGAGAATGATCTCTGACGTCGACAGTAGATCGACAAAAGAAATGGCAGTTTATTTTGGACTAAGTTATTAACGTATTTCAAAAAATACTAAAGGCGATGGGTCTGATGTATTGGTGTTTCCAATTAATATAGTCTTATTTCTTTATTCATATTCGAATTAAATTAGTCATCAATTGATTGTCGTTAGGTCTAACTGTGATGGTTTTATCTGGCATGTTTGGTGATACAACCGAAAATAGTGACCTCTGTCGTCAGAATATGTGTCTTTTGATTTTTGAATATAGTTACTTTGTGTTTGTGAAACAGCAGGACTACTCCTATTGGACACCGGAAGCGAGTCGTGCTTAGAATGAAAAGGGTTGATACCAGGCTAGAAAGAATATGATTTGTTTTTACAAAGATCAAGCCGATTAGTGAACTAGAGTGTTCAGTTAAGCCGGTAGGTGAGGATATACGTGTATTATATAATGTTAAAAGGTTTATAATTATATTGGAGGACATGCCTAGAACGATTTTGTTAAAGTCTCCGGTTATTAAGACTTTATCATAAGGTAGGCTAAAACTTGGTCGATGCTCTGTTCTGTTCAAGTAAGTTCTAGTAGTCTTTGTTTCCAACAGGCGGACGGTAGAAACCACCAATCAGACTTTAAATTGTACCTATTGTTAACTCAACCTGTATAGCTTCTAAACATCCTATTATCAGATCAGATTATCTGTAAGCTTTAATTCCATCTCGAATACATAAAGCTACGCCGTCACCAAGACGACTAAAACTATTACATCAATATGGTTTTTGTGAGGTAAAGCAACTTCTCTTTCTGGTACGGATGTGTAGAGCCAAGTATAGGCAAGTAAATCGTAAGGTTGAGCTTCGACTCCTAAGATGTTAAGTTTGTAACAAGAGTTTTGGTTATTCAGGTGCATGATGCTTATTCTATTACTCAAAACCTCACTGTGACCTGAAAGGGAGGAGTGGTCCGAATAATCGACATCAGGTTTTGGATGTTTATCTCACGATCGGAGACTATATAAGGTGCATATAAACAAAGGTCATTTTTTTAATTGAATTAAGCAGCATTGGTTAGCAAGTTATAGAAGCAAAGGAAGACATATCAGAACTATTAAACGGCACGGTTTATGAGATTTGACAATCACGTTTTCCAGGAGGATATGATCTCGTAAAGATGGAAGGAATCCATTCCGCCTGAAAAGTTGCTGGGAACAGGTTACCAGACTATTGGGCAATAGCCGTGTACCATGCAAATGATTACCTCGGCAAATTATAAAAGTAAAATAAGCATATTAATGAAAAAGTCATGAATATTGAATGGAATTATTTGCGGGAAATGTAGTAACATTGAATAATGATGGCAAAACGTTTAAACAACGTTTGATATTGTGGATTGAAGATGTGATTCTCGTCCTTTAAACTTTCTAGTTTTCTGCTTAAACAGGCAAAATGGCAAAGTAAAATTCAATCGCAATAATGTTTCTATTTTGCAAACTCAGTTATAACCTTATAGATATGAAACATTGGATTAATGTATCGTATAGAGTTACAAAATCTGTTGCGTAAGGTATCGGTGATAAATTCGAAAAAGACAACACAGGTTTAGTTGGAGTTAGTTGCGGCTAGCTCGTTTTCAGCTTCTTCACAAATACAAATACATTTAGCATTTATGTAATGAATACCAGTGATGCAGAGCAAATTGATTATACACAATTTCATGAGGTTTATCAAATAACTAGAAGACATTATTAATTACATTGTGCGATAGATGATTGATTGCGACAGATATTTTACTATAGAAACATGAGGTAATGGGCTATTAATAGTTTGAATTGTTTTAGAAGAACAAAACTGTGACGGAGGAACACAGAATAGCATGGACGATGGCGGATGTTCATATAAATACGGGCGATTCGAAAATGGATTCACTTATTTCTGACGACAATGCAACATGGGCGAAGAGATTACGACCGAGGGAAAGCCGATGCCAGCTTCATCTGCAAAAAGATCCGTTTGTAAACAGTGACCTGATTGCTAAAGTTTAAGGTTTAACAGAGAATTAGAAAAGTCGCTGAAAAGATTGCATCTACACTGACGAATAGAATCAAAAGAAGAATAATCTGAGTCAGAAAATGGCTCGCCAGAAGACCAGACATATGTCAATACGCACGGTTGAAGAAACTAAGAAGACGCAAAGTGCTCCTTTAATTTCGTTCGCATCAGCTTTTATATATACTAAGAGATTCTTTGAACACAAAATCAAGCCGAAGAAGTCAAACTTCATGACGCTTCTGACAGCTGGCATTTACTTAGCAATAAAATGTGGTACCAAGCACAAAGTGACAGGTAACTTTCTCTGATATATGACTTTTGTTCGCACACAGGACCATCTCAAAGATCATCCGTCAGGTCTGCGGTGCGATACTTGTAGAATTTGCTGAGGAACGAAACCCATGTCCTGAAAAGCCAGATGAGTGGAAGAACAGCGCCAATCAGTAAGGCGACCGACGGAAGCTGTACGCACTACTGTGTGAGTGCCTTGGACAGGAAGCACATCGCCACTCATGTCCTCGGCGTGGTCTCTCCTCGTATAACGACTTCAGGGGTTTATATTTCATAACTCTCATGGATTTGGTCGACGCCAACTACACGTTCATTTGGGCGAAATTAGGCAGCAATGGATCAGTCGTCGATGCTGAAGTGTTCATGAACATTTAGCTGAAGGAAACCACAATGGAGTTTTAGGCCTACCTGATCTTGAACATTTACCGAACGACGACAAAACCAATGTCTTTATACATTGTTGCTGATGACGCAGTCGCTTTGGAGTGGCTCATGAAACCTTCCTTTAAGATAACCAGGGCACATTCCGAGAAAGCCTTCGACTTCCGACCGTTGAGGGTGCAACATATTGTGGAAATCGCGTTCGGGATTATTGCTTAACGCTTTCGATGTCTTTGCACTTCACTGCTGGAGTCTCCAGTGACGTTCATTGTGCTGTCTTGCATCTTCTTACACATTCTTCTGATACTGCGCACTGCAAATGAGCATATGAGTGTAGCTGACTAGGACGACAACACTCACAACATCATCCAGTATAATTGCGAAACGACAACCAGCTCATAGATGCTCGTTGGAGCTTTCTTCCAACTCATCCATATAAGAAGCAATGACCCTACGCGAATATGTTCGGGCCTACTTCAGCTTTGAAGACGGATCAGTTTCCTTTTAGGACGACGTGAAATGCACAATTTGATCGAACGCATATTCTATGGAAATGGAATTTTCAGGAAGTTGAGTTATTCGTTTGAACAATATTATGTGGAATTATTTTGTGAAATTTAGGAACTGCATATCATTTGATAATTATATGTGCAAGATTGTGTAATGTGTTATAATAATAAACTCAAAATGCTACGTAATACAATTATTGTCGATGAAGGACAGATCGTGTTTGGTCCGTATCGCTGCAGTGTTTGTCCGTGTCGTTATTATGTAGTTCCGGGATGGTCTGTGTCAATGCAGTGTTGGTCCGTGTTTATCTTGGGCTATCCTTGTCTCTGCCGTGTTGGTTCGTAATAGTGCCTTGCTCTGCCGAGACAGTCGCCGAGTGTGCGCCATGTTTATTGCGTGTTCCTGCCGATTTTGTCCGTGTTGGTACGGGTTGGTGCTTGTGGATGCCGTGTTTTCACCGGGATGATGGTCTTTGAAGAACGTCAATTCTAAAAAGTGCCAGAATGCGAGAACGCGATAGTACGATGGCGACAATGCGACAATACGATGACGACAGTGCGACAATACGATGGCTACAATGCGATAGTAAGATGGCGAGAATGCGCGAACGCGATAGTACTATGACGACAATGCGACAGTGCGATAATACGATGGCGACAGTGCGATAGTGAAATGGCGACAATGCGAAAGTCATATCGTACTGTCGCCATTGTACTATCGCACTGTCGCCATCGTATTGTCGCACTGTCACCATCGTATTGTCGCACTGTCGTCATCGCACTGTCGCATTGTCGTCATCGTACTATCGCGTTCTCGCATTCTCGCCAGCGTACTATCGCATTGTCGGCATCGTATTGTCGCACTGTCGTGATCGTATTGTCGCATTGTTGCCATCGTACTATCGCGTTCTCGCATTCTGGATTTTAATGAGTAACCTCGATGGCACTAACGGTATTCCGTAAAAAAGTCCACGGAACGTCCTGGATCCTGATCCGGGTGTGTGGGGTGTGGGGGTTGTGGCGGGAGAACTGCCGTATCCACTTGAATGGGACTGGAGCTTTAACTGTTAATGCTGTAATTATATAAAAGCAATATGTCAAAGGACATAGGAAATATGTGAGGTGGTACGCAAACTTTCACATTCCAACGCTCACTGTAACGCCGACGCCAGGGTGAGTAGGATAGCTCCACTTATATATATATAGTCAAGCTAAAAAAAGTTATACCCACGACACTTTTTGTGGGCACAGAAAATCGTAGTAGTATTAACATATCCAGCTATGCGCATGCTCATTGACCATAATGAATAATGGAACAGTAGTTTTGTGTAGAAAATATTCATTAAGATTGTGAATGTTGTGGGCAAGATTTCGATCCCCATAAGCACTAAGACCATTATGTAATAATATTTTTTTGGCCCTTCACTAATCTTTTTAAACGATTTCATCAATGTTCCTTATACATGTACTTTTATTTTTCATAAAAATCGGACATGTGGAATGTTGAATATTTGCCATTGCATAGAGAAATACCATTGACATGCCCCCTTAAATTGATTGCAGAAAAAGTTGTAAACCAAAAACAAATAATAACAAAGAGCAGTGAAAAAAATTGGCCATTATTAATTTAATTTCAAACAACAATGAGAATTTAAGGCAACAAGAGCTGTCAGAGGACAGCGCGCTCGACTATTCGAGTGCTTGACAGTATAACGTAAGCCATCATGGATAAGAGGTATAATGTGGGTGTGTGGTCATTTAATAGATGATATTTAAAAAAAAAAGAAAAAACATTGACATTATATCCAATTCCTTGCAACCTTGACCAGTGGAGTATCAGATTTTTTGTCCTGTCATAAACAAACATTAAACCCAATGTGAAGACAAAAAGAACTTATGATATGACTCGGACAAAGCTATCATATATATATAAATACTTTTTACCTGACTTTGTGACCTTGAACCTAATGGTATCTATGTAAAAATGAATATGGTTCTTTTTCTTAAGGTAAGCAACAATGATACCAAATACTGAAGACTGAGGAACAAACATAACTTAAGCTATCACTTGGACCAGGCTGTCAAATAAGGAAAATGTTAATGTGACCTTGACCTTTGAAGTTCAGTTATCAATCGGACAAGCTTAAGTCTACCAACAGATGGGCCAACTAGATTTATAGTAAACAAGGCTATTGTCAAGCAATATGGTCCCCTACCGGCTCCACCATTGTCCGAAATTCCACAATTTTCAGATTTTTATTTTTTTTGGTTGCCATAGCAACCACAATTTTTGACGTAGGAACAAAATGAAATGAAGTGCATAATGTCAATATTGCCATCTATCCATGTTGCAAGTTTCATGAAAAAATATTAAGAACTTTTAAAGTTATCGCAGGATCCAGAAAAGTGTGACGGACAGACAGACTGACAGAATGACAGACAGAGCACAAACCATAAGTCCCCTCGATGAAACCGGTAGGAGACAATAATGAGCGGATACAAATTTAATGGATAGAACTGAATGTTCAAACCTTTTATCTTGTTTGAACCTGATTGGTTTTGCAAATCGCATTAATTAATTGAGGTGAGCATTGGTGTTTTGTTTCTTGGAACAATGAAACGGGATATGTGATTTACTAAGAAGAATCAAAATCATAATGTGGCAAATGAATATTTATCTTCAAGTGTGATGCCAAATCCAAACTCTGCATATTGAAACAATATGGTCACCATTTGAGTGAGATTTAAAAGAAATATTTCAATGGGTATAGGATTTACAGAGCAGACACAAAGTATCTTGACCAAAACTTAGTGGCCTAGGACCTTTGACCTGAAAGTATGAATTCAGCATATAACCTAATTGTGGCGAGTTGTTGAATGAGCTTTCTTGCATATATAATGGTATGTGAAAATTGAGTATCAAGTGTGACTTTGACCATGAGACGACTTATTCCAAACCTAAGCTTTCAATTTTGGCTCGTTATGCATTTATACTTCACATTGCACCCTCTTTCAATTACCTTGAAGACTCTCGTCACACCTTGGGGAGGTTGCTGCTGGGAGATGATTTTTAGGTCCAGGAAGCGCTCGGAAGCAGTCAATATAGCAGAAAGCATCTTCCAGCACCCTGTTATGGAGAGAAGAGTATTGGGGTTTATGGAGAGAACTGTGAGTGTCATTCTTTTGTACTTATTATGTTTAGTTACTAATTCTTTATCATTTCAACTTTTAAACAAGTTTGTGATTACCAGCGCACACAAGCAACACTCTTTCAATCTCAAACAAAAACATCACCTACAGCAACATACCAGCAACATACCCACAGAGCAGTTCTAGCAATGTCCAGTACTTGTGGGTCATTGCTTGCGAAGTGGTCCTGGACAAGCTCATGTTCCTCTTCAGGATATTATGGTGAAGTTCTTGCAAGCCATGTTGCCCTTTAGTCTCCGTAGCATCTCCAACACCATCCCCTCCATTTTAAAATGGTACTGGATACAGATAACTTAATGTTAACAAGGACTGTTTGTAAATCATGCATGCCCCCCCCCCCCCCAAATGGGCTGTCAGTTGTAGTGGCAGCCATTGTGTGAATACTCATGTAATCACTCTCACTTAAGTATCAATAGCTAATTATATATATATATATATATATAATCCGGAAACCATTTTACTGCTTCAGGTCACTGTGACCTTGACCTTTGACCTAGAGACCTGGAAATCAAAAGGGGTCTTCTACCAGTCATGATCAATATACCTATGAAGTTTCATGATCCTAGGCTTAAACTTTCTTGAGTTATCATCCGCAAACCATTTTACCGTTTCGAGTCACTGTGACCTTGACCTTTGACCTAGTGAACTGAAAATTGAAGGGGTCATTTGCCAGTCATGATTAATGTACCTATGCGTTCTTGAGTTATCATCCGGAAACCATTTGATGGACTGTCTGACAGACATGTGCAAAACAATAAACCCCCTCTTCTTCGAAGGAGGGCATAATAAATTAATTTTGTTCAATCTATCTATTTATCCATTAAAAAGTTCACACTTTCAAAACAAATATAATACAAACTTGGTCATAAACAATAATAAAATACCCCTGCTGTCCCTGTGAATGTTAATGAGCGAGGATCAAGGAATCAAGACCATTACTCTTGGATGTGAAATCAATGCAAATAAAAATTGTGTTTTGAAAATCTTCTTTTCATGCTGATCACATATTTACAAGTTTGAATGGATAGACAAATCCACAACAGACCAACCAACATACAGACTCCAATATACCAGGAATAACCCCACATACCGCATTGACACAGAATATTTTGCATGCTGTCTTCAGAAAATAAGAAAAACATATTTACATGTTTGGCGATTTTAAGAGTTATTATGCAATTGTGACCTTGACCTCAGAGATATCGACAATTTTTTGGCATGACACACCGTCCAATGATGGTGAACAAATGTGCAATTTTTTTGTTTAATCTCACAATGAATGACATAGTTATGGCCCAGATAAGCTCACAACCAAACTTGATAGATATTCAGTCCACTATTTATTCCAAAAATGTGTGATGAAAGCCTGTCGACAGGTGTCGCAAGCCAGTGTTATAGGACCTAAAGTCAAAATCTATGTGACCTAATTTTCGGCCCGGCATGGCCCACGTTTGAAGTTGGCCTAGAGATCATCTAGATTAAACTGCTGACCAAGTTTGGAGAAGATCGGATGAAAACTACTTGAATTAGAGAGCAGATACCATACTAAATGCTAAAACACGCACAAAGTGACCCCATGACCTAGTTTTTGACCCGGCATGACCCATATTTAAACTTGACCTAGACATCATCTACATACAACTTCTGACCAAGTTTGGTGAAGATCCGATAAACACCTTGAATTAGAGAGGGGACACTTAATACAGAGCCATCGACAGACAGACAAGGTCACTCCTATATACCCCACTATACTTCGTTTTTGGGGATATAATAGCAAATAATCAAGAAATATAAAACAAGATAATCTTGATAATAATAATTAATACTCCAGCAACATACATATGAACCAGGTCTCGCATTGTGGAGCACTAACCAGTTTTTACTGCGGAAGACGACAAGCTACATTCTGTGTGTGATGGGCGGTTGGGAACCATGCCCTTCAATATGAAAACTTGCCAGCTTCTAAGTGTTCCACACAGAGGTCAGCACCTTCACTGTCTCCAGCTCAATCTCTAGGTACTCCTACCTATACATGCAAAAATCAATTGAGTGACACCACTAGGATGATTATCCATTAGATGCATTCTTGATCAAACATTAGAGCAGTAGTACCCGTGAGATTTACAATATGGGTATTTTTACTGGATGCTGTAAAAATAACAGTTTGCTTTTGTTCACATCAATGACCATGATAACACAATAATGGCTATAAAAGAAATAATGAAATTAGCTGAACAAACGCGAGTTATCAACAACCTATGGAATAACTAGCAAATCCATCAGTACAGTTTACAAAAAAAAAACGCTTCTTTTGAAAAATGGGTTGTTTGTACAGTAACTGTTACACTATTTACTTACTTACAGTTCCGTTTCCCATTCATATGCATTTTCTAAATTTTGGCATTTAAATTACATAAAAAATATGAGTGAAAATAGTTTCATGCATCGTCAGTTTTGAACAAGAGTGCCAAACTGTCACAAGATACGCCCGTTCGAAGGTTTTGGACACCATGCTCAATGCTTGAAATGCACTAAGTGACCTCGAGACCTAGTTAATGACCCGGCATGACCCATATTTAAACTTGACCTAGATATCATTTAGTATAACATCTGACTAAATTTGGTGAAGATCATATAAAAACTACTTCAATAAGAGAGCGGACACCATGCTAAATACTTGAAATGCACTATGTGACCTTGTGACCTCGTTTTTGACCCTGCATGACCCATATTCCAACATGACCTACATATCATCTAGACACAACTTCTGACCAAATTAGGTGAAGATCAGATGAAAACTACTTCAATTAGAGAGCGGACACCATGCTCAATGCTTGAAATGCACTAAGTAACCACATGACCTAGTTTTTGATCCTGCATGACCCATATTTGAACTTGACCTACATATCATCTAGACACAACTTCTGACCAAATTTGGTGAAGATCGGGTGGAATCTACTTCAATTAGAAAGCAGACACCATGCTAAATCCTTGAAATGCACTAAGTGACCTCGTGACCTAGTTTTTGACCCGGCATGACCCATATTCGAACTTGACCTAGATATTGTCTAGACACAACTTCTGACCAAGTTTGGTGAAGATCGGATGAAAACTATTTGAATTAGAGAGCGGACACTGCTGTGGACGCCGCCCGCCAAAGGTGAAACTATAATACGTCCCGTTTTTAAAAACGGGCGTATAAAAAAAGGAGAGCATGAGATTTGGATGTGTGAGAGGGTGTTTTGCTGCGTAAATGCGCGACTCTCACGCTGAATGCCCGATACTTGACAGGCGCATGAATGTTGATGCAAACTACTTCAATTAGAGAGCAGACACCATGCTAAATCCTTGAAATGCACTAAGTGACCCCGTGACCTAGTTTTTGACCCGGCATGACCCATATTCGAACTTGACCTAGACATTGTCTAGACACAACTTCTGACCAAGTTTGGTAAAGATCGAATGAAAATTATTTGAATTAGAAAGCGCACACGAAAAGTGTGACAGACTGACAGTGCGAAAACTATATACCCCCTTTTCTTCGAAAGGGGGCATAAAAATAACTTATCCATGGACATCTGATGTATTTTGTAATGGGAATGCTTTGGAGATTACCATAACATTCTGTGCACACGTAAAACCTTTATGAGGAATCCTTAACATGAAAGATTTATTAATATTTTTGAAAATTAAGCAAACATTCATTTTTTCTATTAAAGCATTACAATTATGGCTTTTTATAAGCATAATATGATGTATGAAATAGTTTTTTTCTTTTTAATTTTATGTCAATGTTGAACCATTCAATCACTTTAAAAACATTGCAAGTTATTGCATATCCACAAAGCAAATGAATCTTAGCAGGTAAATTCAATGAATTTATCATTGGTACCCAGAGCCGATAATTTTAAAAATCTGTATAGAAGTTCACCATATGATGTTTTATGCAAAATATGTATGTTCGCACTGCAGTTTTTGAGAAGAATATTTTTAAGTGTTCATTATAATATATATTATATAAGGAAAACAAATTTGATCCGAGGGTGGGGCAAATATGATCCAATGATACTTGAACAATCTTGGTGAAGGTCCATGCCAAATATCTTTGCTCTAGGCCTTGTGGTTTATGAGATTTTTGTTTTTGAAGTTTTTACAATATACTAATAAGGAAATTACATTTCCCTCCCCAGTAGGGCAATTTTGACCCCAGGAACATAGTTTGAACAATCATGGTACAAGTCCCACCAATTAACCTTTGAACTCTTAAGTGTAATCTTGAGTTTGGAGATTTTGAAGTTATTCTTTCTTATGACACACCGTCGAGTGATGGTGAACAAATGTGCTTAATGATTTTAAAATCTTACAATGAATGACACATTTATGGCCCGGACAAGCTCATTTATGGCCATTTTTACCTTTGAACTTAAAGTGTGACCTTGACCTTCGAGATTTCGACATTATTCCTTCCCGTGCAACACCGTCAAATTATGGTGAACACATGATTTTCAATTGAATTTAATTCTGACAATGAATGACATAATAATGGCCCAGACAAGGTCATTTATGGCCATTTCTGACATTTGAACTCAAAGTGTGACCTTGACCTTTGAGATATTGACGTTTTCTTGAGCAGTGACCGGACGTGTCATGATTGTGAACATTCATTGTAAGTTATTTGAAATTCCTCCATTCAATAACAGACTTACGCTCCAGACAAGCCTAACCCGGACTTTCATACTGACGGACTGATCCACATACACCAAACCGCCAACTGTGACAAATATGTCAAGCTCTTCATAAGTGGGCTCGACAAAAAATCGACTTGCCCGCGGGTAAAGGTCCACCACACAATGTTTCATGCTAAATATCTCAGCCCAAGGCCTTGCAGTTTCAGAGTAGATTTTTTAAGTTTTTCCTTTTGGTTGCCACGGCAACAATGATTGCATGGAATACAATTCTTGGAGCAACATTGAAGGAGTTTCATGCCAGGAATATTCCTGCCAGTTTCATCAAGCTTTGCCCAAAGGTTTAGTAGGAGATATTGTTTAAGTAAAAATGTTGACATATAGACACACATCGCAAAACAGACAAAGACCAGCAACAATAACTCAAGTTGAGCTATAAAGGGTACATCTCTGAAATGACCAAATCATCCTGATGACACTTAAGCAAGAACCACTGAAAAATGATAACAAATTTGATTTAATTTGAATTTCACTAAATTCATACACCAACATATGCAGACAGAAATTTGACATTTTCAATCAATTAAGGGGCCATAACAGTTTAATTTTACAATGGCTTCAAGGCCTTTCCCGAATTTGGAATGTCAAAATGAACTTTTGCATTATAGTTTATCTGTCTTCAAGGTAACAATCTGGTAAAAATATTATACATAAAAGTATACTTAAATAAACCCAATTTTAACGCCTATTAACTTCAAGTTTCATTCAATTCTATGCAATTGGTACTGAAAAACAACTCTGATCTGAAAAGTAATTTAGGGTTATCTTTTCGAATCAATACTAGGCTTATTTATATTACATACCCTCAGGTTTGTATACTTGCCGGTTCAGGAGGCGTTATAGAGCGCTATCAGTTTAATAATTATTCCCCGAATATCTTTCAGGTGTGCCAGCGGGGTCTCCTGGAACAGCTTGATCGTTTTCACTACATGCTCACTCTCAGTGAAGTGGCGCTCCAGGTTTGTGTCCGTCAGGATGGCCGCACTCTCCTCTACCCTCCGAACAACCTTGCGACGGCTCATATCCAGGCAGTTGAGGTCAGGCAGCCTGTGAGAAGGAGATCAGCCTGAAAAAAATAAAGCTAAACAAGCAAATTTGTTGAATTGATATCCCCCGCCAATATGCTTCGGGACACAAAAGTGTTATATTTGACACTCAAAAAAGCATTTTTTCAAGATACAAAGGGCCAAAACTCCGTTATTAACAAACTGTGTACAATGCCATTTGGCGTGCATCATCCTCTTATCCATATATATACTCATACCAAGTTTCAATGAAATCGGCCAAAGCACTTTCAAGATATGGCTCTGGACACAAAAGTGCTGGACGGACGGAAAGACGGACGGAAGAACAGACAGAAAGACGGACAACGCCAAAACATTAATAAGTAGATTTCCAAGAAGAATGAATAATTTACATAAATCAAATCCTATGTTTACGCTTACATTGTTCAATGCGCGGGCGTCCGCTAGACCATTCCCTCGCACCACTTCAGGAAGTTCTTGATTGCCGTTAGTGCAGTCCGCACCGTCTTCAGCTGGTTAGTGGTGTTGAGGAACTGTCGTGGACCTCCATATGGCTCTTCCACAACAGCACGTCACTCAACACCGCTCCTTCCAAGTAGCCAGACAGGGCCAGGAACCGGTTGATCTTCATGTTGACCTCTTGTGTTTTCGACTCGTTTGCCAACCCACCTGGCCTGCTCCGCAGGAACATGTAGTCATCATATGAGTCAACGATTGAAACTGCAACAAGTATTATTGGATGATATTCTATGCTAGATGGTGAAATCGCATATAATTTAACTCACAACCAGTAATTCCAAAGTATTATAAATAAATAATATTTATCTTAAATTTTAATGTACTTATATATATTTCCTCACGGTATTTAATATATATACATGTTGCAATTATAATGACTATCAATTGAAATGTATATAATTAAAATAAATCTGGGAAAACAGGGCTTAATGCATCAAGTATGCATCACCCTTGCATTGGGTTCCAGGCTCAGGCAGTATTTCCGCGTTAGGAACGAAAAGTCTTCTTCCTCCTCCTCCTCATCCTCCACCTTCTCATCCTCCTATGCCGAGTCATCATGAGTGGCGAGTCTGCTGGACACCTTTCCTGAAGTTTTCGCGACCTGTAAATGACGTTTAAATGTAAAAGTTACAAATCGTTTGGTATGGTTTTGTATTAGACATTGATAGAAATATGAGAAATCAAATGCAAAAAACACACAAACAATATTTAACACTTACCTTCCGGCCCTCTTGTGTAAACGAAATTGAATGTCCCAGCCTCCATTTTGTGCTCCTGTTCTAGATGACGCAGCCGGTCAATCACCGACCGGTCGCACAGCCAGCAAGAGTAGTAATTCCTCGGCTTTGTCTTCTTCACTTTCCGCCCGGTCTTAGCACGTGCCTCTGACATTAACGGCTTCATGGGGTCTGCCGTCAGCGCTTGCACCCAGCGAACGTGGTCTGTTACCCAGAGGAACATAGTCGTCTTGCCCTTTACCACGCAAATGGGGCATTGCCTTGGGATAGGCTTTGCGTTTGGTGTCTGAAATATTAGTTTGAAATGTGTACGAAGCAGGTGGCTATCAATATATATGATTTATTAAGAGATGATGAGATAACGGAACCAGATAATTGATTGAAATAATGATTATGTGATTGAAGCAGTTATGCTAGGGTAAAATACCAAGGAATGTGTATAGATATTGTTAACTTTTTTTTAATGGTGTTAAAAATGAATATTTTATTGCAATATTTGCACATGCTTTGTTTTATTATACAAAGTAATCACTATAAACCTTAAGTTTATTCTCATGAAAAAACATACCATTAAATACCAATACTGATTACTTTATCTGTTTGAGTGACATTAACAGTGACCATGTACATGTATATATCAATCTATACTGTCTAACTCCCCTTGCAGATATTATTGACAGGTAAATATAATATTATATACCGTCTTATAACGATTCAAGACTTGGCCAAAATAAGGCCCCATTCCCTCAACAAAAAATTATTAATTTTTCCCCAGATAAAAATTCACCCGACACTCAAGCAAATTGATTGCCCTAAACCCAGAATCGTCAAGTTTAAAATGTTTAAAACTAAATAGAATTGTTATGTATTTAATTTGGTGGTAATAGACTAATCAAGTGATTAAAAAAACATATTTTATTGTTTCTCATGTTTGGTTTTAAGTCCAATTTTTTTTTAATGATGCCCTATTTCCCATGCCTCAGGGCACAGGTATCATAAGGCATTCTGAATCAACATTTTCATCAAAAACAATGATTCTTCATTCTTTACAGGCTGGGGGATTAAATTTTTAGAAACAACAATAACCTTTCGAATTGCATACCAAACGTTAAGATTTTTAAATGAAAATGTTGATTCAGAATGCCTTATGATTTGGAATACCTTGACAAACTGTACCGTTACCCCAAACCCTGAGGTAGCCGTGGCGTAAAGGATATGGTGTCCGCCTAGCGACCAGGAGGTCACGGGTTCGATCCCAACTGTGGAAGCTTTCTTTAGATCTTCCCTATAGACACTAAGAACTGGTTCTAGGCACAGGAAACAAAATTTACAGCTTTATCAAATAAGCCCTATGCAATCAAACTAAAATATACAGGTTTGAACTAAACCAGAGGGAGATCTCTGCATGATGATTGTTAGTCTTATTTATAAGACGCGCAAAGAATTTAGAGATACTTTACCCATATAAAAAGTATCTCAGTGTGACCAAAATTCGACGATGTAACGATTACATGAAGCAATATTTAGCAAATAATTAAAGAAATAATGCAGGGCTACAGATAAGATTTCATGTCAATTAGTTTCCACTACAAGCTTTTTGAAGCAATTAGTTTTTTTCCCTCAAAATTTTTTGTCAATTAGTTTTTTACAATTTAATGAAAACTTACCTATATTTCAGGGCAAGATGAGCTCTTTGATTTACAGGTAGCCTAGGTATTGATAATTCTCAGCCAGTTCTTGTTCCAGTCATTAATTCACAATTTTAAATGTTTTAAATGATTGATTGTTACTGTTGTTTATTGAAAAATGGAAGATGAATCATTTTATTTTAACACTCCTGCCGTTCAGTCTGATGGCACACTCTTTTAGCTCTGGTTTTGAAATCCTGGAATAGTCTACCCTTTCTCATAATAATATGTGTATGCATTATAATAAACAACGGGTAACTAAACACAAAATAATAAAAAAATAAATAAAAAAATAATAGAATCTAAATATAATTATAAACATTGACATCGAGCGCCTATGGACGGTATTTGTTTTGATGAGACAGAATCGCCGCGGTGTTTTGCGACGTCTGTTTCTGAGGTTTTCACCACCTCCACTATCAAATCATGAATAACACTTTTGACAATATCTCTTCCCGATGGTTCGGACCGCGAAACACACTTCAATATACTCGGCGTGCACGTCGTTGCTGAACTTTTACTAACCCGGCCGCGCTTAGCAGCCGACATTTTTCACTTTGTATTTACCGGAAGCAACTTGTTTATATAGGGGAGGTATAAAACCCGGAACTATCCGGAAATCTTTATGGTAAAACCCGGATCCGATATAAATGGTTATAACTTCATTATTATTCGTCCGATATTAATTATAATGGTACCGTTGTAAAGAAGATCCTCTACAGATTCTAACCATATCAAAATATTTTATGGCAGGGTCGTAGTCGGCCTGTAAATCGCGGACAAAGTCGGCCTGTTTTAACGTTTTTTTTTACACACGCAAATGCCGAAAAGAAAACCCGGATCCGATATAAATGGTTATAACTTCATTATTATTCGTCCGATATTAATTATAATGGTACCGTTGTAAAGAAGATCCTCTACAGATTCTAACCATATCAAAATATTTTATGGCAGGGTCGTAGTCGGCCTGTAAATCGCGGACAAAGTCGGCCTGTTTTAACGTTTTTTTTTACACACGCAAATGCCGAAAAGAAAACCCGGATCCGATATAAATGGTTATAACTTCATTATTATTCGTCCGATATTAATTATAATGGTACCGTTGTAAAGAAGATCCTCTACAGATTCTAACCATATCAAAATATTTTATGGCAGGGTCGTAGTCGGCCTGTAAATCGCGGACAAAGTCGGCCTGTTTTAACGTTTTTTTTTACACACGCAAATGCCGAAAAGAAAACCCGGAACCGATATAAATGGTTATAACTTCATTATTATTCGTCCGATATTAATTATAATGGTACCGTTGTAAAGAAGATCCTCTACAAATTCTAACCATATCAAAATATTTTATGGCAGGGTCGTAGTCGGCCTGTAAATCGCGGACAAAGTCGGCCTGTTTTAACGTTTTTTTTTACACACGCAAATGCCGAGAAGAAAACCCGGAACCGATATAAATGGTTATGACTTCATTATTATTCGTCCGATATTAATTATAATGGTACCGTTGTAAAGAAGATCCTCTACAGATTCTAACCATATCAAAATATTGTATGGCAGGGTCGTAGTCGGCCTGTAAATCGCGGACAAAGTCGGCCTGTTTTAACGGTTTTTTTTACACACGCAAATGCCGAGAAGAAAACCCGGAACCGATATAAATGGTTATAAATGCATTATTATTCGTCCGATATTAATTATAATGGTACCGTTGTAAAGAAGATCCTCTACAGATTCTAACCATATCAAAATATTGTATGGCAGGGTCGTAGTCGGCCTGTAAATCGCGGACAAAGTCGGCCTGTTTTAACGTTTTTTTTTACACACGCAAATGCCGAGAAGAAAACCCGGAACCGATATAAATGGTTATAACTTCATTATTATTCGTCCGATATTAATTATAATGGTACCGTTGTAAAGAAGATCCTCTACAGATTCTAACCATATCAAAATATTTTATGGCAGGGTCGTAGTCGGCCTGTAAATCGCGGACAAAGTCGGCCTGTTTTAACGGTTTTTTTACACACGCAAATGCCGTAAAGAAAACCCGGAACCGATATAAATGGTTATAAATGCATTATTATTCGTCCGATATTAATTATAATGGTACCGTTGTAAAAAAGATCCTCTACAGATTCTAACCATATCAAAATATTTTATGGCAGGGTCGTAGTCGGCCTGTAAATCGCGGACAAAGTCGGCCTGTTTTAACGTTTTTTTTTACACACGCTAATGCCGTAAAGAAAACCAGGAACCGATATAAATGGTTATAAATGCATTATTATTCGTCCGATATTAATTGTAATGGTACCGTTGTAAAGAAGATCCTCTACAGATTCTAACCATATCAAAATATTGTATGGCAGGGTCGTAGTCGGCCTGTAAATCGCGGACAAAGTCGGCCTGTTTTAACGGTTTTTTTTACACACGCAAATCTAGATGACAATATACAATATACGCACCGTGAAGAAACTAACTCACAACTTATATACAGAAAATATTTGAATTAAATCATTAAAGGCACTTCTAGCAGAAGAACCTGGAGTTCGTAAAGACTTTTATTAAAAAGTAAGGAAATGAACTTTCAATTATTACTTTAATCAGCAATTCAACAACAAACGGGCCATATTAAAGGGTTTCATGTGACCTAATGAACTGAACTGTTAGCCCAAAAACCCCGCCCAAAACAGATTGTCATCCTATTCGTTGCCATCCTTGCAACCACAATTTACCTACGAAGGTCAGATCGGGATTCGAACCCGAAACCACCCATTAGCCATCTAAATAAGATATGATTCCGGCCTGGGTTGCTCTACCAATTAAGCTATTCTGACCTTTTGAAAAATATATGGGTAAACTGCAATGCTGTTGAATAGCATGATTAACTTGCTTAGAAAAACGTTTCCAAAGAATTACATGTACATTTCATTGAAATTGTTTTATGATTTAGAACGATATATTTGCAGTTTAAAAGGTCACACGAGGCAATGTTTGAAAAGCCCACAAAAGCTTCCGTTTGTAAAATGGTGATAATTTGCCGACCGTGTAGTTCATATAAACCCTTATTTTGCACAAATCGGGAAGAAACATTTATGGATCGAAAACCAACTGCAGATAAGAGCAACATAACAGTCCTTGTAACTAAGTAACTTTTTTGTTTTAAAATCGCACAAAAGCTGCTGTTTGTAAAATAGATAAAATCACCTTATGTCTGCACTCATCTGAAGTATATATGGTTCGAATACCATCTGCGGATAAGAGCAACTAAACAGTCCGGGGCAATTGCACTTTACCGGTACGCACTATAACCCAAGCCCTTATAATTAGTGTTAAGTTGCGCAAATTTCGGAATCCATGATGGCAGCGTACCGGTAAAGTGCAATATAGCCAACATAAATAAGGAGTTAAAGCGGGACTGCACGATTTGTGTCAAATATGTTAATCAGCAATTAAACAACAAACAGGCCATATTAAACGGTTTCATGTGACTAGACGAACTGATGAACTGAACGGTTAGCCCAAAACCCCGCCGAAAACAAATTGTCACACTATCCGTTTCCAGCCTTGCAACCACAAGTTTACCTACGAAGTTCAGATCGGGATTCGAACCCGAACCCACCCATGAGCCATCTAATGATACCGGCCTGGGTTGCTCTACCAATTAAGCTATCTGACCTTTTGAAAAATATGTAGGTAAACTGCAATTCTGTATTATAGCATGAATGACTTGCTCAGCAAAAGTTTACAGTTATTCGCACATCCCTGCTCATAGCAAAACACAATTGACTAACATAAAATCTTTTTCCGTAAATTTATAAATCTTTAATCGAAACATCTTCATTCATTTTCATAAGATAATGTTTTATTAATTTTGCATTGCCTTGTAGCTTTACATTTAAATTAGGAGATTTGTGACGTATATCGTGTGTGGTCATTTCAGTGACGAAAAAAACTAGTTTAACCTCAAAATATTTAACATACAGTCCACACAGGCTAAACAGGGTCGACACTCTTCGCTGTTATGACATTTTTCGTTTAAATGAAGTCTCTTCTTAGCAAAGATACCATTAAGGCGGAAAGTGTCGTCCCTCATAAGCCTGTGCGAACTGCACAGGCTAATCTGGGACGACACTGTACGCACATGCATTATGCCCAGTTTTCTCAGAATACGACACATAGTTTAAACGCATTTTCGATAGAATTAGCGACGACATATGAACGTGGTTTGTTTTTAACAGTTAATTATTTATTCAAAGCATCATCAAATGCAAAACGTATTTAGGATTGTTTGTTTGTCATGCATTATTGTAAACTTCGATAAGATTAAAAAAAGAGCAGACATGTGTATGTGGTTAAAAAAATGTAAGATAAATTGAAAGAGAGCATAATGTGGATGTGCATTTCGTTTGACTCTCTGGATTTTAATGACAAGTCGGACGTGGCATTTTAGTTAACAGTAAAATATTTGTTAAAAATTCGAACGAGCCCAAAACGCATTTTGGATCTTGTGTTTGTCATGCATACTAGAAAACTTCCATAGGCATAAAATAACTCGCTTCTACGTGATCGCGGGTTTGTAAAAAAATGGTCAGAATGGTTATCGTTCGAAACAAACGTTATCAATAATGGTGTGGTTTAAATTAAATTGCGAAAAAGTGACTGAAGTACAAAAATGGTTGTGCATATCATTGTAAATATACCTTTAGACTTTTTTTCGTTGTATATTCGGAGTCCAATGCAATCAATGACGATTTGTCCAGTATACTTATTGAATTATCTGTCTATTTGTAAATCCAGTATGAAATTTATCAAACCCATTTTGATACTTAAAATACTTTCAAATATATATGCATTTAAATACAAGCAAAGTTCGGATTTCAATACACATATCTATACTTAGATTCTCAAAACCATACCCATATCAGTAATTTTAGTCGAAAAACTCACCCCGTATTTTCGGCACATCCCTATATACCCGTATATAGGAAGTTATCCCCCCCCCCTTTTTCCGGGGCTGGATGTCGAAGGCATAAATTGCATTTTATTGGACGAGATAGATTAATTTGTTATAATGGAAATGACACCATAAAAGTAACTGTACTGGAGGATATCATTACATTATATCTAAATAGATATCATATTTATAAACATTAAGATATAATTGTTGTACCATAATCACATACCTTTATCTCAGTGCTTGTTCATCTCAAATTACCATGTGCAGTATGGACACAACCATTTTTCATCTTGGTTTGTCATTGTGTACCCAACACATCTTTTGTGAAACCATCTATTCATTTTGCATTGGGGTTAATAGAATCAGATATTCCAATGGCCATAACTTTCTACATAATAGACAGTACATAACTTTCCGCAATTACGCACAACTGCATGTCGCCCTGAATAATGTCCATGAGTTGAAAGAAAATCAATTGAAATTGCAAGGAGATGCGTTCACACAAAAATTATTCTTATACTAAGTATATTGAAGATATAATCATAGGGTCATTATTTCAGTTTAATGGCATGCGATGTTTAAATTTCCGAATAAATGAAGTGTAAAAAAAATGAAATTATTGAATACTAACTATTTACTACATTTAATCTTTAAAAAATCACAATTTGGAAAACTCACGTGTTTTCGCAAATATTGCAAGTTCGCGACTCATTTTCACAATTCTGAAGAATTCGCGACTTCAGAAATTTCACAAATTAGGCATGTTTCTTCAATGGCCATTATATACTTTCTTTAGCGCGTTACATGACTTAACGAGTGTTGGTTTCTATTCAAATCTGCTAAATACTGCGCTCTTAATTAGAATCGCATAAACGGTTTTGGTGGCATTGTTGATGACGTAAATTACTTAGATTATAAGACTTATACTACTAAATGCTGATTGAGCAAATACGACGTAAACAGATCATAATTTCAACAAAGTCATAATCTTGATGCAATTTATGTTTTTATGAACGTGTTTACACGAGCATTAATTTGTACCCGCGCTTTCGGTAAATCTAGTAACCGTTGATAGATATATAAATATATTTACGTAAAACAATGACACTGCGATAAGATGCACTAACGCGCATAATATAAAATGGTTTAAGAAATCAAGTATATTATGACCAGGTCGGAAATTAACTCATTAGCAATGGTTACCCACGCTTGATTTATAACTAACAGACCCTAAAACAACGACAATATTTACATAGCTTACAATTAAAGACTATATCAGTTATAAATTATGTCAACCCTCCTGAACATCAACATACAACGGACAGTGAACGAGTACATGTATTTCATCCTCGATCTTATCTGTACAATGAAAACAAGTTCTGTTACATAGCTCATTATTTTCATTCCGGTCGGTCTCTAGCCTGACTACTGAACATACTAATATTCGCGAATAAACCTGAGTTCACAGAAATGAATGCTATTTACATTATTATTTCATGTTTCAAAATTAGTGTGCACTTAATCAACTAGATCTAATAATTAGCACTTACTCATTCGTACAATAACAAAAAATCTGTATAAATTAAGACTCGTTTCATGAAGACTGAAATCAAAATCATGATGAGAGCTCGAATATACGAATTTGAGTTTGTTAGTGAATTTTACTTTAAACGAGAACATTGCACTATGAATGCATACTAATTCGTTGATTTTGGACCAATTCGTACAAGTTTTTACCCGCAGCCTTGGAGCGTTCAAGTCTCTCTCTCTCTCTCTCTGGTGTTAAATGCAATATACGTTTACAATCTCATATTTTTGTGCAGTTATTTCAGCTTGTGATCTTGTTTACATAAGACGTTTAAAACGATTTTACTACTAGCGAAAGGCAAGTCAGTCTTTCGTTGATTTTTTTGTTCTAAAAAGTGCTTTCTGCAATGCGTGCTTATACTTTTGTAAGATACGCTAAAGAGAAGTACAATTCCTATTACCAAAATATGAATCATTTTCTGCACACGTGAAATGCAAATTATTTCATTGCGAATGAGATGCTAATAGACTGATGTAATGACAGCGATGAATTTAAAGAATCTGTTTGTCTTACATGTACACTATACATGAAAGGAAGGTATCATTACTCTCGTTTATTTTATATATATTATTATGAAAAATTATTTCGTTAAAGGCATAGTCAAACGGAAATACTTTTCATGGTTATTATAATATATCATTCCTTCACTAAAATGAATGATATATCTTTGGATAATTGTCAATTTTGTGGTTTAAATTTGAAATGTCATAATATGTAACGTCTCTTACAGAGTATATATATATACGATTTTGTAGTGACTGTCATGTTTTATACATAGCACACACAATGCACCCATATCCGATTTTTCGTCATTTAAAGTCAAAAGTTTCAATTGGTTGCATCAAAATATCACTCACTACAAGTTGGTTTTTAACTACTTCAAAAAATGAAAATGCCCCTTTAATTGACTATAGAGGATTTGACACCATTGAGTTAATGCTGTTAGTACAGATGACATAATAGTTTCAGATTTTAATTCGCACCGTTCGCTTAACTCAACGTTCAATGGCACGCGAACTTATTATTGTAACTAATGCAAGCTAAAAATAATATGTGAATATTTTCTAAAAAAACCACTATCCTGCGAAAATGGATCTTATTTAATTGTGGTTCCCTCTTATGTTGTCCGTCGACTTTAAGAATAATGTGTCAGTAATAAAAGTATTGTACATATTCACATGCTTTGTAATAAATGAAAGATGCAAATGTGTCCAATTCATCTTTTTCAGTGCGCTTAATGTAGCTTCTTTAATATCCAACTTAATTAGCGCCGTCTTTATTAAGGCTATGTCTATTTTAAGAACAGATTACGGGGCGCCTAGATTACAGTGAAGTTTATACTAATGTGCAACAATGATGTGGGTCCACTCTCGTTGTTTATTTATATGTACATAACAATTTGGCAATAAATGACATCAGTTATTTTCAGTAAATCCAATTTGTTCATAACAGTAGCCAGGTGCCTGAGATAGAGCTGATAAATAGGGATAACCACAGCAGGTGGCTAATACACAGTGTAGACTTCCCCTGTTGTATTATTGGAATTGTTTTTTTATCTGATTGGCATTTATGAAGTGTATTAATTCGGGTCTGTTGGCGATCATTTTATGTGCAAAACTGTGTTTTCTTACTGACTTTCAATCGTTATGCTTTTAAACACAATTTCATGAAACCATTTAATTAAATACATTGGCGCGTTGGAACATGAATTGTAAATCAAGCTGAGTGGTATCAGTTTTTAAAATCGCATAACTCGCTTAAATCTACGTTCAATATCACGCACGCTTAACAAAATTATAAAAACATCACGTGATATCATTATATTGGTTTAAAAAAGTATGTACACATATGATATGTATTGTTATATTTGTTTTTGTTTTTAATCAAACAAGAAAAAATAAAACATTGTCATATATATAGCGCTTTAACCTTTGCAAAATTCTACATTACATAAAGAAGTATCGTATTTGTTAAAGTGAACATGCTTGACATATTTATATGCATTATTACAAGTAATATAGTGCACACGGAATGTGACCTTTAACTTTATGCAATCCACATTTTAAAGCGGTCGTATTGTAACAGTACGCAGACAAACAGGCATCAGGTTAATAAGAATAACTGATGTATTTATAGAAACGTGAATAAAATCACCAAGTAACATGTTTTGAAATTACAAATAATAGTATAACATTATTCATCTATCAATAGTCATTAAAAGCTATGTTTAAAAGCAAATAATATCAAAATGTTTGCCGAAATAAACAATTGTGCTGTGTTTGTGTCACGCTCTATTGGTATTTAAGTCGGTCCATACAATCACCGAAAAGCACCGAAAGGCCCTCATTTTCTCTCTCTATATATGCAATATATCGTTTCTACGCGTGTGTTAACGGGTTTAATTAGTTATTAATGTTATATGAATGTATGTCTATACTACATTTTGCCCAAAATTGGATTAATATCGGCAATATACCGACCGAATAGCAATTCATGTCAAGACCGAAAAGCAATCAATTTCTTGTATATAAATGAAAAATTGCGTTTCTATTGTGTGAGTAACGGATTAAATGAGTTATAAATGGTTATATTTTATGCATACTTCTACTACCTTTTGTTTATTATGATGTATTAATGCCCAAAATTGGATAAATATCGGCAATATACCGCCCGAAAAGCACTTCATGTGACGACCGAAAAGCACTAAATTTCTCGCTATATATGAAAACTTGCGTTTCTATTGTGTGTAAACGGACTAAATTAGTTATAAATGGTATATTTCATGCATATTTATACTACTTGTGTTATTATGATGTATTAATGCCCAAAATTGGATAAATATCGGCAATATACCGACCGAAAAGCACTTCATGTGAAGACCGAAAAGCACTCGATTTCTCGCAATATATATGCAAAAATGCGTTTCTATTGTGTGTTAATGGACTAAATTAGATAAAAATGGTTATATTTCATGCATATTTATACTACCTTGTGTTTATTATGATGTATTAATGCCCCATATTGGATAAATATCGGCAATATACCGACCGAAAAGCACTTCATGTGAACGACCGAAAAGCACTCCCGCGACAGCACAGAATCACCGAAAAGCACTCAATTTCTTCATATTTCATGAAAGTAAGCCATAAGTGCCGTTTATAATGGATTGAAAACATGTACGTATTAATTAAGTAATTAATCACTTCGTTAAATATTGATTTAAGTGTAAAGATCACGCACAAAAGTATTTTATTTGCAACCGAAAAGCACTATCGCGCCAGCATAGAATCACCGAAAAGCACTCAATTATTCTATATATACATGAAAGTAAACTATAAGGGCCGATTTTAATGGAGTGAAAAAATGTACATATTTATTTAGTCAATAATGACTTCGTTAATGTTGATTTAAGTATAAAAAATAAAAAAGGCAGTTCTTCTTTTCATTTGCATCAAAAGGTTAAAGGACCGATGCCGAATGTTTAAAAAAAAACTGCTATTTTATGAATATATATCAAGCACGTACACTTAACCAAAAATACGATATTTCTTTATTTAATGTAGAATTTTGAAAAAGTAAAGCGCTTTATACATAACAATGCTTCTTTCTGGTACTTCTGAGTAAATAAACAACAATGTACAGCATATTATATTTGTACATAATTTATAAAAAGAACTATGCGCGTCCATTGAACGTTGAGTTAAGCGAGAGTTGAGAATTAAATTACACATTCATTGTTTCATTATTCTTTTTTACATTGAAATGATTAAAAAATTAAGTCAGAAAACCAGCTTTGCTGCATTAAATGACCTTTAACAAAACGCCATCAGACCCGAATGAATACACGTCATTTATTCCAAGCAGGTAAATAACAAATACTATAATAAAACAGGGGAAGTCTACACTGTGTATAAGCAACCTGCTGTGGGTATCGTATCAGCTCAATACACAGGAACATGGTCATAATGGCTACTGTACTGGAAAAATTGGATTTACAGTCAAAATAACCAATTTCGTTTAAGTCTACACTGTGTATTAGCAACTTGCTGTGGTGATCTTATCAGCTCAATACACAGGAACATGGCTACTGTACGGAAAAAAAAAATGGATTTACAGCCAAAATAACTGATTTCATTTATTGCTGAAGTGTGTTGTATTTAAATTAACAACGAGCATTGATCCACCTCACCGTTGCACATTATATTAAATTAATTAATTTAATGAACTAATTAAAGGCGGCGCTAATAAAGTGTGAAGGTGGAAATTAAGAAATAAGATATATTTTCGCATGACACTGAATACACACGATACATGGATAAAATATAAATAAGACACATTTGAATCTTTCATTTCTCCAACAAAATAGCACGTAGTCACATATATCAGATAGCTTAAAGACCAGAAAACAATATAAGTTAGACACATTTGCATCTTACATATCTTAAAAAAAACAAACATGTGAATCTAAGCAATACATTTATTACTGACACTACCTTTCTATATGTTGGCGGACAGCATAAGTTCAAAGAAGGAACCACAATTAAATAAGATCCATTTTCGAATGATAATGATTGTTATAGCAAGAAGTCATATATTAATTCTAGCTAAACTTGCATTAGTTAAAATAATTGTGTTCATTAAGTTCACATCAATCTGTTCTGTAAAAAGAGATAGAACAGATTAAAGACGGCGCTAATAAAGTGTGAAAGTGCGCGTGCCTTTGAACGTTGAGTTAAGCGAGAGGTGCGAATGAAATTACACATAATTAAAAATGATAATATTTGTCACCTGCATTGTGCTAACATCAATAACTCAAAAGTGTCTCGATGCTCGCGCAATAAATGGTTTTAATGGAACCATTAAAATCGCTATTATTAATACAAAGCACATGAACTAAAATTCATGCTGCAATTTCTATTTAAGAGTTTCACGTCAATTAGAAAAACTTAAAACATTTACATCAATTTACGTATAAGATGATAAACAGCATGAAGTGCTTTTCGGTTGACATTGCCGATATATTTATAACTTGCTACCAGTTGATTATAACTATATTTTTATTTGATATTTTACATGACTGTCTTAGTCCTCTAAGCCGAAATGATCCGTAAACTAAAAAAGTTTCTTTGTGTCGTTATACTTAAACTAAATTTTGATTCACATCGTGCATCGAATCATTTCTGTCGGTCATGTCGGTTGATATTCATTATTTTTCTGGGATTGTTTTAGTATGATGCTGCTGCCTTTGCAAATATAACAGAATAGTTTATTTTTGACTTAAGCATGTGAAGCTCATCGTTATTAACATACATATAAATAACAGCATGCGTTGAAGTACACCCAAAAACACACATAATTTTAAAGAATAAATAATCTAAATAAACACGAAATATATTTCGTGAACATATTCGTGAGAATGGTACATGGATGGGTTTAATACACAGTGGTCACACAATGTTATGCATATAGGTTTACAAAATATAAGATACAGTTACATATTCTGACCTTATTTTTTTTTGTGAAAAATGTACTTCTATTTAACACTACATATATATGACATTTTCTCTTATTTTAAAGCATGTTAAACAATACATGGCTAGCTTTCTTAATACAGTTTTGTTTGTGTATTAAGTAGTTTAATAAACATGAACATATTCGGTCGGATTCTATAATATTCGGAATTAATGCATTCCTACATCATTATAATAAGGACATTAAGAACAAAGTGAAATTCATCCTCGATGTCATTTAGGTTACATAATATACATTTGCGTTGATCTCTGTCAATAAGTGTATATTCAGTTATTATCTTTATAAAAGTGCGGCTCGTGTGAATTTGTGAATAGCAGAAGCATTTGTCTGCTTAATTAAGATCCGTGTTAGTGTTCGTGTGTCGTATGAATAGATATCGTTGCAGGAAATTACAATGATCGTAAATTTAAGATCTGTACAGTATTGACGAAATCAGAATGAAGTATCGGCTTATTTGGTATTTTTCCACACATGTTTTCTTAACTTTTATTTAATTTAAATCCGTTTATAGGAACTCTATATATATATATATAGCGAGAAATTGAGTGCTTTTCGGTCTTCACAGGAAAAAAGCATTTCGGTCGGTATATTGCCGATATTTATCCAATTTTGTAGTATAGACATACAATCATATTAACCATTAATTAACTAATTAACCCGTTACACACACTAGAAAACGATATATTGCTATATTTATAGCGAGAAATTGAGTGTATTTCGGTGCTTTCGGTGCTATTCGATGCTTTTCGGTACTTTGGCGGGTGATTGTATGCACACCCGTAAATAAACTATGTATAGACATCGTGAACAATACATAGTGAGACAATCTACCCATATATACAATATATAATCATATCATAAATATATTATATATATATAGTACTGTGCACGCCGTAAATTACGAAAAGAAAAGAAAGGCGCAACTTCAAAAACGTCCCTCTCGTACATAAACTGGAGCGTTTTATATCCAGAATACGAGAACCTGTGTACGATCCCTTACACAAATAATCAGACAAGTACTTTGTCTGGCTATGTCCCACTACTAAAGGCATTGTAAGTAAATAAAATCAACACAACAATTCGAGCACAAGGTCAATTAACACACTTTATATCAACACCGATTCATAAAATGTTTATATGATTTATATCGTGATCAAAGCTAGACTTGTATTGCAGTTATGATTTTTTTCTTAACAAAAAAATTCTTATTTAAGTATTCGGATCGGAACGGTTTGACAACAAGCTGGATATCTACCCAAGACCCAAATCTTCGATGGACAGTAAGTAAGAACAAAATGCAAGAGCAGATATACAAGGGTGGCACCCTAACCTGTGATCGCGACCATGTATCCTTAATTGGCAGTTGTTGTTACTGGTCCCCGGAAAATTTCAGGGTATGCATGAACCATGTCACGAAATTGACATTAAACTGGTAATATCAATGTCAAAAGTAGCAGTAGTAACAGACATAGTTACCGTGACTTAGTGGTCTAAGGTGCCCATCTACTACCAGGGGTTGTGGATTGATATGGCATCTTTCATATTGGTATTAACACGGCCGTAGGAATAGGTCCATTGTTTACTTACAATGGTATCAAATAATGTGATGGTCGGTCGGTTGGGAAAGTGATGATTTATCACCTTTCCGGGTAGTCCTATAGGCATTTGCGCGTGTACAAAACGTTTAAATAGGCCGACTTGACCGCGATTACAGGCTGAATCTGAAACCTGCCTTTAAAATATTGTTAGATGGTTAGAAACTGTGGAGGTTCTCCTGTACTACAATACCATTATAATTAATATCGAGTCAATATACTGTTTTATAACCCCGTTTACCTCTCCGGGTTTCCTTAAGGCATTTCCGTGTGTAAAAAAAACCGTTAAAACAGGCTGACTTGACCGGGATTTACAGGCGCTCTGACCCTGCCATAAATTATTTGACATGGTTAATAATGTGGAGTATCTTCTTTACAACGGTACCATTATAATTAAATCGGACGCAAATAATAATGCATTAACCATTTTCGTTTGATGCTTCGCCTTATTTCTATTATTTGCTGCTCACAATATTTTTACATATTTAGAAACAGGGGAACAATACCGTAACAACGGTACCAAAAAGTTATGGTCGGTTGGGAAAGGATGCTTTTATAACCCCTTTTAGCTTTCCGTGTTTTCCTCAAGACATTGTTTTGTGTTTAAAAAAAACACGGTATTTTTCGGTCAACTTTTACCGCACAGCGATTTACAGGTTAACATGTCCCGCCATAAAATATTTAACATATTAGAAAATGTAGAGGATCTTCTTTACAACGGTACCATTACAATTATATCGGACGATAATAATGCATTTATAACCATTTATATCGGTTCCTGGTTTTCTTACGCATTAGCAGGTGTGTAAAAAAAAACCGTTAAAACAGGCCGACTTTGTCCGCGATTTACAGGCCGACTACGATCCTGCCATAAAATATTTTCATATGGTTAGAAAATGTAGAGGATCTTTTTACAACGGTACCATTATAATTAATATCGGACGAATAATAATGCTTTATAACATTTATATCGGTTCCGGGTTTTCTTTACGGCATTTGCGTGTGTAAAAAAACCGTTAAAACAGGCCGACTTTGTCGCGATTTTACAGGCCGACTACGACCCTGCCATACAATATTTTGATATGGTTAGAATCTGTAGAGGATCTTCTTTACTAACGGTACCATTATAATTAATATCGGACGAATAATAATGAAGTTATAACCATTATATCGGTTCCGGGTTTTTCTTCTCGGCATTTGCGTGTGTGTAAAAAAAAAACGTTTTAAAAACAGGCCGACTTGTCGCGATTTACAGGCCGACTACGACCCTGCCATACAATATTTGATATGGTTAGAATCTGTAGAGGATTCTTCTTTACAACGGTACCATTCATAATTAATATCGGACGATAATAATGAAGTCATAACCATTTATATCGGTTCCGGGTTTTCTTCTCGGCATTTGCGTGTGTAAAAAACGTTTTAAAACAGGCCGACTTTGTCCGCGAATTTACAGGCCGACTACGGACCCTGCCATAAAATATTTTGATATGGTTAGAATTGTAGAGGATCTTCTTTACAACGGTACCATTATAATTA
>NC_068359.1:79852845-79882845 GCF_020536995.1 Dreissena polymorpha
GATTGAATAATGACACAATAAGTGTTTTATAATCACAATTTTGATAATGTGTTAAAATTCTTCTTTTCCGATTTTTAAGATGTTTTCCATTTTAACAATTTTTCATCGTAATTTAATTGTTAACATTTTTTGACAGGTCTACATGAAATGTATTCCAAGCATTTTAAAGCTTGTTGCATCCTCCAATTTAGCTTCCATTTGGTTTTTATGGTATATGATCTATATTGGTTCTTGCCAATCCATACAACATTTGTTTTATCAAAATTATCATTAAGGCCTGAAATATATGCATATTATGTATAACAGTAAGTGTCTCATTTAGGGATTGTTCGGTACCGTCTTATAAAATAGTAGTATCATCAGCAACTGGGACAATTTATTTCAGTTCCCTGAATGGTTATACCTTTTATATTATTGTTATTTCCCATACAAATGACAAAACTTCGGCACAGAGGATAAAAATGTAACATGAGAGGGGATTTCCTTGCCTGCAGCCCCTTTCAATAGGGTGTACTTTGTACAAAGGACCAGGCCAATGAATCGTACGCCTTTTCAAAATCAATTAGGAGAAGTAAGCCTGGGATCTCGTTATCTTCAGTATAGTGCATAATGTCATTAATTAACCTAGTATTTTCCCCTATCTATCTCCCCTTAATAAAACCCGTCTGGTCGTTATGAATTAACTTGCCAATAAATAATTTAAATCTGTTAGCTATTACTCCAGAGGCAATTTTATAAACAGTCTTTAAGAGAGTAATTCGACGCATTTTTTTTATATAAAGCCAAGATTTTTCAACCCTTTGGAATACAGGTTATGATACATTGAGTTTGTGTGTTATAGATAAATGACCACACTTATAAGGTTCATTTAAGGATCTGACAATAAAAGTACCATTTTTTTCCAAAACATTTGATAAAATTCTGCACTGAAGCCAGAACTGCCTGGGCTTTTATTATTTGACATCTTTTTTAAAACAGTTGAAGCTTACTCTAAAGTTATAATACCTTCGATTAAAATGGACTCACTCTGGCTTAATTTAAGTCTTCACTGCTGCAATCATTATTTTGTTTATAAAGAGACTGATAATACGATGCTATTGAATTAAGGAGACCGGTTCGGTCAGTTATTTTACTATCATCTTCATTTTTAGTTTATATATTGATGTTGTTATTGCATTATTTTTTCAAGGCTACAAACATATCTAGATGGCTTTTCACCTTGTAAAGTCCACTGAAATTTAGATCTTAGCATGTATCCTTTTAAATGTGTGCTCTGAATATTTTTATTTCAGTTTTCAAATGTTCAAGTTCTTCAGAGTTTTCATCTAGGAAGTTTTCTTTCAACTCTTAATTCTTGTTAATAATTTGCTGTCTATATGTTTTGTTTCTCTTTTTTATAAGACCCATATGAAATAGATTTTCCCCTTAATTCGATAAGCAGGGTTTTTAGAAAAAGTTGATCACTTATCGTAAACTGTAATTCACTGTCGGGAATATCGTTTATATTTGATAATTATAAATGGGTAGTGCGTATTGAAGTTTAATATCATTAATTTTTTTTGTTGATTTCCTGTACATACATAATGTCTGACAGTAAAGAACTATTATGTTTCCATAGACCTGGTTTATGAGGAAAGTTACTTTAAGTTTAAAGTAATTATCGAGTGGTCCGATTGTAAACATGGCTCAATTCCAGTGGTTTTAAAGTGTTGAAAGAAATCTGAAGTGATTAAAAATAGATCCAGTCTAGCCTGTTGTATCGGATTTTATATTTACCAGGTAACAATATTTGTATAAATAAAGTTTAAAAAATATATTATACATTTAGATGGGATTATAATATGATTTTTTTTTATAAATTGTCAGTAGCAAAGACTTTCCTCTACATGGTCAAAAACGAAAAATTGAGAACGCTTCCCGCGAAATCGAAAAAGGAAGCATTATCAAAAATGTACAATAGGAGAAATAATAATTTTATATAATTGAACAAGCATTTTAAAAAAGTAAATGTGTCATAAAGGAAGATCATACCTTTTATTCCTACTTATGTACTCTTCTCCGATCAAGAAGAATATCTTGGGGAGAAAAAGTGTTATTTTAATCTTTGTACCTTGGTTTCAGTTTTATAAACTTGAAAGTGGATACAACAAGGTACATGTAAGGAAAAACTCACTAAGAATAATATATTGTAATTATTCATAAGTAATCATCAGGTGTAAGATGTTCTCAAAATTATTGAAAAACAGAAACTAAACTAAAGAAGCTAGCTACAAGGCGATTCAGTTAAAACAAAGACCCTGAAAAACTGCAATAGAGTAAACGTATATGCTCTAAATGTTGAAAAAGTAATATATTCTACTTCTTGCATGTGTGTGTGTGTGCATCTGTGCATGTGCGTTGGCGTGTGAGTGCGCGTGCGTATGTGTAAAGTGTGTGTTTGTAAAATATTTACAGCCTATGTGTTTCGAGTCGTTAGTACTCGATTTACAATGTAACCAAAAAAGGGGGCTGTATCATTTAACAATAATAACAACAAGAAAAACAACACCATGGCACCTGTCGCCTTAACGAAGCTACAATACTACTCGGTCCATACTAATATGCATACATAAACAAACGACTAATGTTTTACAAATATAATATTGTACAATGGCATATTATGGGTAATTGTTTTATCACGCTATATTCCCCATTAGTATATCTAGGCCTCTAAATGAGCAAATATAACAGTATATATTACTACTACTTGCATGTGTGCGTGTGGATGGGTGTGTAAGTGTGTGTGTGCGTGCGCGCGCAAGCGTGTGTGTGTGTGTTTGTACATGCGTGCGTACGTTGCGTGTGTGAACTTACACCGTATGCGATTGTGTCTTATAACAATAGACATAGATTAAGATCGATTATATAAGTATGATATGCTTAAAAAAGTACGTAACTTTATTGAATTAGAGAGAGAAAAAAAGTACTTAAGTTAGGAAATTACAAACAATAAAAAACCAAGAGAACAACAGGATAAAAAACACACAACACGGATATTAGGGTGGTCTAGTTACAATGACATGATTAAACTGGTTTGCACACGTATTACAAATACGTGAATATAGACTGTTGATGATATGATATAACAAAGAAAAAAAACACCGTCAATTCTAACACGGGGAGCCCTATGTTACCGGCGTCAATTTGTGCTAGCTGAAACCCTGCTGGCGTACGATAGTGAAGCTACCGCCTTCGGTCATGGTTTGTTGAGCCACGTCTGAAATGTTCGTAATCGATTATCTCAGAGAGCTCTTTACCTCTGAAGCGTGCGTACAGCTTCCCATCGAACGACCACGCTCACTCCACCGTCTCGGGGTCCATGAGTCTAACGGACGCTAGAACTTCAGCGTTCAATTTTGTCAGGTTTTCATTCAAGAAAATACCGGAGCCTTTGAGTAGCTTTTCATTTCGCATTACATCCGATTTTGTTTGGCGCCGTATGAACCTTACGATGACTGGTCGGATCTTCTCTCGGTGATATTTCCCTACCCTATGCGCTTTGTCTATATCCTCCTTTTCAACGCGCAGACCAAGTTTGGAACTTAAAAGGGACGACACCTGTTCAGTCAACGCTATTGAGGACTGAAATTATTCGTCTCTTTGTAGACCCGTAATTCGCAAATTGTTTCTACGGCTATACTGCTCGTGCTCATTTAAAATTTCTGCAGTACGCTTTTCTGAGTCATTCAGCTTTGTTTTCAGGTCTTGTAGCTCTTTGTCTTTGCTGGTTATTTGACAATGTAACGATTCAATTTCCTTTGTCTGGTCGAATATGTTGCATTCAATGATTTCCAACCTGTTGACGACTGAGCTCAAAAATGTATCTTTGACTTCATCGAACGTTTCCTTAATCATGGTACGAATAATGACGGTGTCATCTTTTGTAAGGACTGTAGACAACTTGGAACTAATCTCTTCGAGCCGCGATTCTATTGAGCGAATTGATAAAATTCCATAGATTGTTGCTTGGGACTTTTCTGTTCAATTTTTTTCTTTTTCGAGTCTTTCTTGGACTTATGCCCCTTTAAACTTTCGAATATAGACGAGTCTAATGAGCTATTGTCTGTTAACTCGCTCGCAGTAGATGAATGCTGGCGTTTTTTCTGATTTCACAACTAACACGGGATTAACGGGACAGTATTCACAATAAACCCTTAAACACTCTTGTTCACTTTAGGTACTGTCACGGTGAACTATTAACATGTTTATTGATGCGTCACGGAGGCGCCAGACAATGACAATGACAATGACCTTATGTGTGTATACACATAATATGTCAATATCCAGGGTCTTTCTCACACCCCACCCGTCAATAGAAAAATACAAGCTTGAGGAAAGGCCTTCTCAAAGTCACAAACCTCGTTTTATATTTTACATGTCACATCCTGTTCAATTAACTTCACATCACTCACAAATGTTATGTGTGTGCCTCACACGCGTTTTTTTTTTTAGTTTTTAGAATTACATTTTAAATTGATGCTCACTCAAAACCGGAAGCGGATTGTCTTCATTATGAAACTTAGTCAGAAAATTGGTATCATTGATTTATTCAGACAAGTTCGAAATTGGTACTGATAGGTGGAGCAAAAATGGCCGCAATGGGGTGGAGCAATTTTCTCTTTTCGTTTATAATGTAAACATGTAAAAACTCTAGAAGTTGCATTTTTATCCCAGTCTTCGTGAACTTTGGTCAAAGCGTATGTTTCCTTGATACTTTTGTATTGTAAAATGGTTCTTGTCAATCAGTATTAAAACCAGGTCGGGTAATTTTCTATATTTGCTTAAATTAAATACTTGGAAGATCATAACCTCGACTTGAAGTCAGCCTTTGTCATATAAATGTTCTGAATTATTTGCACACGAGTTTAACTCGTCTTTAATTTCATCTCATTCCCTCAGGTGAGCGACCCAGTGCCTCTTAGCCCTCTTATTTGTGTTACTTGTTTTTGTTGTTTAAGGACATATCACTTTCTGAAATAGTCAGAAGTGGTTAGAGTAATGTCAAATGATAATTCCTCATATTAGCATTCTACATTAAGTTTGGAACAATATGCAGAACTAAACTATAATATACTTCAGTGATACATGAACCAGTTCTAATGAAATCTTTCAAAAAGAGTAAATAATCACATGATTTCACCTTATAAACCACTTTCTTCATTCGCGTTGTAAGTCCTTATTTATTTATTTTTGTTCATAAATCCGTTGACACCTGCTGGAACCTACACTACTGTAGTAGATAATGTTAGAGTATTATTAAATATTACACACTAGAAACACTGAAAAGGGATATCCATTACACCACGGCGACCTATATACATGCAATTACGATTATCTTTCTGCCTATGTTTTCAATGGTTTGGCTAAAATACAATATAATTTGGGATTTATTCGTGCATGATTTAGTAGGCGCCCCTTTTACAATACGCAGTTTTGACTGTGTGCATGTCGCACATGGCATAATTAAACCAAGTAGTCCCACGCTCGATTTCCTCGTGCGCTTCGTGGAGGCAACTCGCTTGATTGAATATTAAACCCAGTCAAATGATATACTATAGCCAATCAAAATAATGCAAAATATGTGAAACATAGGGCAATTGTAATTATGTAATAATAAAGCGCAAGAAAAATAAAATGTTATTAAAGTCCATCGTTACTTTAATATTCGACGTACATTTTTGTCGTTTTACAATAATGACTGCTTTCAAAAATCCACTTGATAATATATATATATATATATATATATATATATATATATATATATATATATATATATATATATATATTATATATATATATATATATATATATATATATATATATATATATATATATATATATATATATGTGTGTGTGTTTGTGTATATATATATATAGGGTCAGACCATAGACCGATCTAGTCAAAGGGTACGTGTATCACAACTCATATAAAATTATACCGGCTCGTAAACAATATTTCAAATTGTTTAAAATATTTTGATAAGTAATGTGCGATGTGGACATAATATGTAAATAAAAGCAAACTACAACCTTACTAGCTTTGAAGACTGTTCATGTTTGGGTATTATTGACACAGCTGAGTAGGTGATTTCGCTTTAGTGCAAATTTTGACGGACAATGAAGAAAAGACCGATCACATTAACTAGCCCTAAATTTGATCTACAAATAACCCAATTTTGTGTCACATTTGAATACTTTTCCATTTCCTCAAAAACGAATTATTTGACCATTAAAAAAAAATCTAAATGCAGTATGAATCTCTATTTCAAACATGTACTATATACACTGGAGTTACAGGAACAGAAAATCAAGTAAGAAAATACAAAATAAACATATCATATATTTGCGACAGTGTTAATATTAAATATAAGATTTACAATAGTCGTTTTGTTTAATATATTGAAGTTTGAAATAAAATGTTTATAAATCTTTTAAAAGAACCATATTTTAAAAGGAACATTCCACAATTTACGAGGATTTCATTACTAAATGACCGCCATGTTTTCAAAGAATTAGTAACGTTTCATTCATTCTTTTGCAATCTAACAATGAAATGAAGAACATTGTGAATCTGTTTTGCCAAGTTTGCAATGTCTGTAAATGTGTACAACAATATGAGTGAATTTATTTTAGCAAACAAAATAACCACGTTTAACTACTTCAAGATCAATTCCAACAACAAGAATATCAATTTGTGTTGCTTATCGAAACATTGTAAATAAAACTCGAAACGAAACTTTCTTGAACTAAACTAACTTAACAATTAAATTTGCAAATTATAACCAATTTTTAAGCATATATTTGTGCATATGTAATTAGTAACCATCCAATATTTCAGTGAAGGCCAAGAACAAAGAAGTCGCACTTTCAATCGATTCAGGAACCGGCAGATGCTCCCGCTGTATTTCACACACATGTTCTAGGACGGGTATGAAATCATCTTTACACCCAAACTGCGGTTTCTTTACAAAGTATCTCTCTTGAATACGATCAATGGTTTCAAATTCGCAAGGAAGCCGAAATGAAAAACCTCAGTGCCACTAAGACTCAAATCTGCAATATAAAAAAAGTTGTGAGTCGTTAAACACACGTTTTGCATGTATTAGTTAAAGAGAAATATCTGAACGAATCAATCGAGATTTAAGCTCTCTTAATGCCCATAAAATCCAACGAACACATTAATATTTATTGTTTGCATATGTTATTTTTACCTTTATACCAAGCATTCCTGATGTAAAAATGGACTGTCTGAGGCCTTGCGTGTTTCAAAAGAATATACCAGAAACTAAACATCTGTTCGACGCCGGAAATCATGAACCAATGTTGCAATAATGTGATGATGTCACAATTCTATGACGACATGATATGAAAAAGGTGTCATGGCTTAAACATTAACTCATCGTATGATGGCAAGTCATTTTCACAAGAGCATGACGTCAAAAATTATGTAGATTTATCGACTTAGATCATGTCGCCCAAATATATTTTCTGGAAAAGCCGGAAACATTTAAGTTGAGACTTCAACTTAATGTCGTTATGACGAGTAAAATTAAGGTGGGAAAAGATACAAAACTAAGTCGACATACCATGTTATTTCACAGTAAGTCGGTATTAATTATTCCGGCATGACCACATTATTGGGGTGTACCATATACGTTTCCGTAGTAAATCGATAGAAACAGAGAACTACGGAAACGTATATGGTACACCCCAATAATGTGGTCATGCCGAAATAATTTATATCGACTTACTGTGAAATAACATGGTATGTCGACATAGTTTTGTAGCTTTTCCCACCTTAATTTTACTCGTCATAACGACATTAAGTTGAAGTCTCGACGTAAATGTGTCCGGCTTTTCCCGAAAATATATTTTGTCGACATGATCTAAGTCGACAAATCTACATAATTTTTGGCGTCATGCTCTTGTGAAAATGACTTGCCATCATAGTTTTAGTCGACAAGATGAGTTATTTTTTGCGCCATGACACCTTTTTCATATCATGTCGTCATAGTATTTTGACATTATCACATTATTGCAACATTGGTTCATGACTTCCGAGCGTCGAACAGAATTTTAGTTTCTGGTATATTCTTTCGAAACACGCAAGACCTCAAACAGTCCACTTTTACAGCAGGAATGCTTGGTATAAACGTAAAAATAACATACACTGTTTGCAAACAATACATATTAATGTGTTCGTTGGGTTTTATGAGCATTGAGAGAGCTTAAATCTCGATTGATTCATTTAGATATTTCTCTTTAACTAAAACATGCAAAACGTGTGTTTAACGACTCACAACTTTTTTATATGGCAGAGTTGTGTCTTAGTGGTACTGATATATGTTAACTCATCGTTAGCTGTACTTTCAAATCAAGAAAGGGATGTTTGGATTTCGCGTTATCACAAACAGGGCTATACGCGTCTGGGTATATGTGGAATCTTGCTTTTCCTACACAACACTGCTCTCAGTTTGGGTCAACTGAAACGTATACTGCGAAGGTTAGGGCTAAAAAGACGCAACGCGTCGTCTCCTCTTCCAGACGTTATACGAGCGATTCGTTCAGTATATAAAAGAGGGATGGCTGAATGTGGTTATAAAACTATATGGGAACTGGGCAACACAATCACAAATGTCAAAGTTACCCAAGAAACAACAAGGTGTGTATTGAAGGTAATTCATCCTGAGGGTGTTGCTCTCAGATCTGCACATCGCCTGCGACGAATAGTCTATACCAATAACGGCCCTAATTTTACTATACACATCGATGGGTATGTTACGCTAACGACTTTTGGATTTGTTATACACGGGGCGGTTGGTGGATATTCCAGATGCATGTTATGGCTGGAGGCATGTTATTCGAATAATGACCATCGAATTATTGCGGGTATCTTTGTTAACTTTGTGAAACGGATTGGTCGCGTTCCACGTCTGGTTCGTGACGATGCAGGGACAGAAAACGTTAAGGTACGGGCTATGCAAATAGCGTCTAGGTTTAATGACAGAGATAACATGTCCGGAATGAACAGTTAAATGACTGGGAGATCCACTGGTAATCAAAGAATTGAACGTTTTGGGGTAAATTTAAGAGTCAGTTTTATTGTGTTTTGGAGAAACTATTTTAAGGATATTGTAGACAGCGGCTTGCTACGGATTGATGATCCTGTGCATTAAGAATGCTTGAGATTCTGTTTTATACCATTAATACAACATGATCTGAACTATTTTACCCATCTATGGAATTCTCATCGGATTCGGCAGCAAAGACACATGGAAGCACCAAATGGGATACCGACGGTAATGTACTAGCAACCAGAGGCGTATGGAACCCGAGATTTTTTTAATTCGGTTTTCTTGCGAATTGGAAACCATTGATCGTATTCAAGAGAGATACTTTGTAAAGAAACTGCAGTTTGGGTGTAAAGATGACTTCCTACCCGTCCTAGAACATGTGTGTGAAATGCAGCGGGAGCAACTGCCAACTCCTGAATCGATTGAAAGAGCGACTTCTTTGTTCTTGGCCTTGATTGAAATATTGGATGGTTACTAATTACATATGCAAAAATATATGGTTAAAAAAAGAAAAGTGGTTATATTTTGCAAATTTAATCGTTAAGTTAGTTCAAGTAAGTTTCGTTTCGAATTTTATTTACAATGATCAACAAAAAATTGATATTCTTGTTATTGGAATTGATCATGAAGTAGTTAAACGTTGTATTTTTTCTTTGCTAAATTAAAAAACTCATATTGTTGTACACACTTAAAAACATTGCAAACTTGGCAAAAACAAATTAATCATGTTCTTCATTTCATTGTTAGATTGCAAAAGAATGAATGAAACGTCACTTATTGTTTGAAAACATGGCGTTCATTTAGTTATGAAATCCTCGTGAATTGTGGTATGTTCCTTTCAGAATATGGTTCTTTCAAAAGATTTATTAACATTTCATTTCAAACGTCAATATTTTAAACGAAATGACTGTTGTAAATCTTATATTTAATATTTACACGGGCACAAATATATGATATGTTTATTTTGTATTTTCTTACTTGATTTTCTGTTCCTGAAACTTTAGTGTACATGTATATAGTACATGTTTGAAATAAATGTTCATTCTGCGATTCGATCTTAATTTTTTTTTTGAATGGTCAAATGATTCGTTTATTAGGAAATGGAAAATTATTAAAATGTGACACAAAATTGGGCTATTTGTAGATCAATTTCTGAACTAGTTAATGTGATCGGTCTTTCTTCGTCGTCCGTCAAACGTTTCACTAAAGCGAAATCACCTACTCAGCTGTGTCATTGGCTTCAATCCGGCAAAGTAGGGGCATTGTGTTCGTGAAACACAATGCCCCCTACTTTACCGGGTTGAAGCCCTATATTTTACCTTTGACCTTAAAGGATGACCTTGACATTTCACCACTCAAAATGTGCATCTCCATGAGATACGCATGCATGCCAAATATCGAGTTGCTATCTTTAATATTGCAAAATTTGACCCTTTACCTAGAAGGATGACCTTGACCTGTCACCACTCAAAATGTGCAGCTCCATGAGATACACGTGCATGCCGAAATTCTTCAATATTGCAAAAGTTATGGGCAATGTTAAAGTTTTCGGACGTTCGAACGAACGGACAAACGGACTGACGGACGAACAGACAGACTGACAGTTCAAAAACTATATGCCACCCTCCAGGGGCATAAAACGTTTAAGTTTTCTGACGGACTGACAGACGCCATATATGTAATATTTGACCTTGAAGGGATGATCTTGACCTTCACCTTTCACTACTCAAAATGTGCAGTTTTATGAGATACACATGCATGCAAAATATCAAGTTGCTATCTTTAATATTGAAATAGTTATGGCCAATGTTAAATTTTTCGGACGGACGGACAGACGCCATATATATGACATTTGACCTTGAAGGATGACCTTGACCATGACCGGTTGCCATTCAAAATGTTCAGCTCCTTGAGATACACATGCATGCCAAATATCATGTTGAATATTGAAAAAGTTATGGCGAATGTTAAAGTTTTCGGACGAACAGACGCCATATATTTTATATTTGACCTTGAAGGATGACATTGACCTTCACTTTTCACCACTAAAAATGTGCAGCTCCATTAGATGCACATGTATGACACATATCAAGTTGCTATGTTTAATATTGAAAATGTTATGGCCATTAAAGTTTTCGGACGGACGGACTAACAGACTGAATGACGGACAGTTCAACTGCTATATGCCACCCTACCGGGGGCATAAAAATTTGAATATTTGTTTACGAGCCGGTATAGTTTTATATGAGTTGTGTCTACTTGTGATACACGTACCTAGATCGGTCTATGGTCTGACCCTATATATATATTTATATATACTCAACCGGAGTATTAATTGCGAATTATGCATTTGATTGCCAATTATACGTGCAGTCATCATTGTAAAACGACTTAAATGCACGGCGAATATAAAAAGTAACGCTTGACTTTAATGGCATTTTATTTTTCTTGCTGTTGATTACATAATAGCAATTGCCCTATGTTTCACTAGTGTACGTTATTCTGATTGGCTATGGTATATCATTTGACTGGGCGAGCTGCCTCCACGAAGCGCACGAGGAAATCGAGCATCGAGCGTGGGACTACTTGGATTAATTATGCCACGTGCGACATGTACACAGTCGAAAAGGAGGCGCTTACTAAATTCATGCACGAATAAATCCAAAATTATATTGTCTCTTTGCCAAACCATTGAAAACATATGCACATGCAGACTTATAATTGTAATTACATGCTTAAGGACTGAAACGCTCGTTTCTTCGCGTCATCGATGTAAGTAGGTTAGTTTTGGTATTTAATTCGGCTTAATGCAAATTAGTTCCTCACAAAAAATGCACATTTTCAACTAGAGACAACTAAACATCTTCCATTTAAAAGACCGGAGAGCGCGTTCAAGATAACACTTTAATAGCTGCAGTGATGTATCAAGCAGATACTATAATGGTGAGCATTAAAATACGATTCAATTTCAGATTTAACAAAAGTTGAGCTTCAAATCTTTGCATAAAAGCTGATTATTTAAATGATAAATCTCTAATTCTAAATATCAAATTAAAAAAGATGATTTATAAAACAACATAACAGCTTATGAGTATCCGTCTTCAGTATTTATTCAGAAAAAGTAAGACAAATCAACTTAAGTAAAGGACATGTCCTTAAACAACAAAAACAAGTAACACAAACAAGAGTGCTAAGAGGCCCTGGATCGCTCACCTAAGAGAATGATATGAAAAGAAAGACGAGTTAAACTCGTGTGCAAATAATTTAGAACATATATATGACAAAGGCTGACTTCAAGTCAAGGTTAAGGTCTTCCAAAGTATTTAATATAAGCATATATAGAAAATTACACGACCCTCTGGTAGCCATGGTTACCCGACCCCCGGGTAGACATGGTTACCCGACCCCCTGGTAGACATGGTTCCCGACCCCATGGTAGACATGGTTCCCGACCCCCTGGTAGACATGGTTACCCGACCCTCTAGTAGACATGGTCAGCCGACCCCCTGGTAGACATGGTTACCCGACTCCCTGGCTGACATGGTTCCCGACCCCCTGGAAGACAAGTTTATCCGACCCCCTGGTAGACATGGTTTACCAGACCCCCTGATAGACATGGTTTACACGACCCCCTGGTAGACATGGTTTACCGTACCCCCTGGTAGACATGGTTACCCGACCCCCTGGTAGACATAGTTACCCGACCCCCTGGAAGACATGTTTATCCGACCCCCCTGGTAGACATGATTTACCAGACCCGCTGGTAGACATGGTTTACACGACCCCCTGGTAGACATTGTTTACCCGACCCCTTAGTAGACATGGTTACCCGACCCCCTGGTAGACATGGTTACCCGACCCCCTGGTAGACATGGTTACCCGACCACCTGGTAGACATGGTTCCCGACCTCCTGGTAGACATGGTTCCCGACCCCCTGGAAGAAATGTTTATCCGACCCCCTGGTAGACATGGTTTACCCGACCCCATGGTAGACATGGTTACCCAACCCCCTGGTAGACATGGTTACCCGACCCCCTGGTAGACATGGTTTACCCGACCCCCTGGTAGACATGGTTTACCCGACCCCCTGATAGACATGTTTACCTGACCCCCTGGTAGACATGGTATCCCGACCCCCTGGTAGACATGCTTACCCGACCCCCTGATAGACATGGTTACCCGACCCCCTGGTAGACATGGTTACCCGACCCCTGGTATACATGGTTTACCAGACCCCCTGGTAGACATGGTTTACCCGACCCCCTGGTAGACATGGTTCCCGACCTCCTGGTAGACATGGTTCCCGACCCCCTGGCAGACATGGCCCGACCCCCTGGTAGACATGGTTTACCCGACCCCCTGGTAGACATGGTTTACCCGACCTCCAAGTTGACATGACTCGACCCCCTGGTAGACATGGTTTACCCGACCCCTTAGTAGACATGTTTACCCGACCCCCTGGTAGACATGGTTTACCCGACACCTGGTAGAAATGGTTCCCAACCCCCTGGTAGACATGGTTACCCGACCCCCTGGTAGACATGGTTACCCGACCACCTAGTAGACATGGTTCCCGACCTCCTGGTAGACATGGTTCCCGACCCCCTGGAAGACATGTTTAACCGACCCCCTGGTAGACATGGTTTACCAGACCCCCTTGTAGACATGGTTTACACGACCCCCTGGTAGACATTGTTTACCCGACCCCCTGGTAGACATGGTTACCCGACCCCCTGGTAGACATAGTTACCCGTTCCCCTGGAAGACATGTTTATCCGACCCCCTGGTAGACATGGTTTACCAGACCCCCTGGTAGACATGGTTTACCCGACCCCCCTGGTAGACATGGTTTACCAGACCCCCTGGTAGACATGGTTTACACGACCCCCTGGTAGACATGGTTTACCCGAACCCCTGGTAGACATGGTTACCCAACCCCCTGGTAGACATGGTTACCCGACCCCCTAGTAGACATGGTTACCCGACCCCCTGGTAGACATAGTTACCCGACCCTCTGGTAGACATGGTTTACCCGACCCCCTGGTAGACATGGTTACCCAACCCCCCGGTAGACATGGTTACCCGACCCCCTGGTAGACATTGTTTTTCGACCCCCTAGTAGACATGGTTTACCCGACCCCCTGATAGACATGTTTACCCGATCCCCTGGAAGACATGGTTTACCCGACCCCCTGGTAGACATGGTTTACCCGACCCCCTGATAGACATGTTTACCCGACCCCCTGGTAGACATGGTATCCCGACCCCCTGGTAGACATGGTTACCCGACCCCCTGATAGACATGGTTACCCGACCCCCTGGTAGACATGGTTACCCGACCCCTGGTATACATGGTTTACCAGAACCCCTGGTAGACATGGTTTACCCGACCCCCTGGTTGACATGGTTCCCGACCCCCTGATAGACATGGTTCCCGACCCCCTGGGAGACATGGCCCGACCCCCTGGTAGACATGGTACCCGACCCCCTGGTAGACATGGTTTACCCGACCTACTGGTAGACATGACCCGACCCCCTGGTAGACATGGTTTACCCGACCCCTTAGTAGACATGGTTACCCGACCCCCTGGAAGACATGGTTTACCCGACCCCCTGGTATAAATGGTTTCCGACCCCCCTGGTGGACATGGTTACCCGACCCCCTGGTAGACATATTTACCCGACCACCTGGTAGACATAGTTCCCGACCTCCTGGTAGACATGGTTCCCGACCCCCTGGTAGACATGGTTTTTAATGCTGATTGACCAGAACCAGTTTACAACTCAAAAGTGTCGCGGAAACAAAAGTTTTGACCAAAGTTCATGAAGATTGGGCTAAAATTGAAACTTCTAAATGTCCGCATTATAAACAAAAAGAGAAACTGCCCCATCACCTGGCGGCCTATTCCCCCCCCCCCCCCCCCAGTATCAGTACCAATTTAGAACTTGTCTGAAAAATCAATAATACCAATTTTCTGACTAAGTTTTATAATGATTGGCAAAAAAAGGGACTTAAAGGGTGTTCACAAGCTTCTTTTACTACATAAAATATATGGAAAATGGCCCCATGGTGGCCATGTTATTTTACGGAACGGAACCAGTTTCAAACAATTTATACATATAGAGAAAACTGCCCCTGCCCCTTCAAGCCATATTTCCCCACCGATCTTGACCATTTTCGAAATCGTCCATGATATAAATAAAACCAATGTTCTGACCAAGTTTCATGATAGAGAAAAAATTTGACTTCGAAGGTAACTTTATAGCCATGTCCGGAAAACTGCCCCGACCCTGGCGGCCATGTTTTCAACCGACCAGAACCATTTTCGAATTCAAGAAGCGACATATCATTTACACAAACATTTTGGCAAAGTAAATGTGACTTCTAGAGTATTCACAAGGTCTTTATTCGTTGACCAAGTGACCTTGTTTTCGACCCCATATGACCAGTTTAGAACGCAGTTGAGGTTTGATTTGGACCAAATTGCTGACAAAGTTTCATGAAGATCGAACAATAAATGCGGTCTCTAGTGTTCACAAGGCAAAGGTTCACGACGGACACAGGTCGATCGAAAATCACCATGAGCACTAAAGAGCTTATGGTTACATCTGAAATTACTGAAGTACGCTCAATAGACCATTGGCGTTAAAAACTGAACTTAAAATGAGCAAAAATAAACAAAACAATAGAGCACAATAAAAACTTTACTAAAATGTTATTTCACAGTAAGTCGATATAAACTAATCCGGCAGGACCATATTATTTGGGTACCATATACGCTTCCATAATTTTTAAACAACGCCCTTTGTCCACATAAATAATATCGACTCCTTTAGTTATATCGCCATGTCAACATTATGTTACTTGCAAGTCATCAAGATATATGCCGTCATACAGTAAACAACACAGAAATAGTTAAATTTACATGACGGCTAAAGGTTCAAATATCGTCAGAAATTTAGGTTCTGATGCCAACATGCGGGTTGTTTAAGTCTTGACAACTTATCTTATGTCGACAAATCAACATAATTTTAGGCGTCATGCTCTTTTGAAAATGACTTGCCATCGTAGTTTTAGTCGACACGATGAGTTATTTTTGACGACATGGCACCTTTTTCATATCATGCCGTCATAGAATGTTGACATCATCATAGTATCAGGGTGTACCATATACGTTTCCATAGAGAACCTACACTTGCGAGCATCAATAATTAAGAATCATTAAGTAAGTAATCGATAGAATCAGAGAACCTACACTTGCGCATCCATTCTTATCAGTCATCGTCGTCATTTCCGAAAAAGTTTTAACAGCCGTTAGACATTAATGATCGATTTTCTTATTCAGCGAATGGCAACATCTTTTTGATCGACTATTTTGCAGCCGAAATATAAAGCATTTACTATGGAAACGTATATGGTACACCCTGATACTGTGATGATGTCAACATTCTTTGACGGCATGATATGAAAAAGGTGCCATGTCGTCAAAAATAACTCATCATGTCGACTAAAACAACGATGGCAAGTCATTTTCAAAAGAGCATGACGCCTAAAATTATGTTGATTTGTCGACATAAGATATGTTGCCAAGACGTAAACAATCCGCATGTTGGAATAAGAGCGTACATTTCTGACAATATTTTATCCTTTAGCCGTTTTGTAAATTTAACTATTTCTGTGTTGTTTACTGTATGACGGCATATATCTTGATGACTTGCAAGTAACAAAATGTTGACATGGCGATATAACTGAAGGAGTCGATATATTTTATGTGGACAAATAGTGTTGTTTAAAAATTATGGAATCGTATATGGTACCCAAATAATTTGGTCATGCCGAATTAGTTTATATCGACTTACTGTGAAATAACATGGTATGTCTTCATAGTTTTGGGTTTCAAAATCTGTGTTAGGGTTTCAAAAAATGCTCATAACTTCTATGTCGCTTCAGATGTAACCTTCATAGTTGGTAAGCATGTGTAAATGGACAAGACCTTACCATACGCACATAATGTTTGACCCCTTTTACCTTGACCTTGAACTTAGGGTCCGCGTTTAGGATTCAAAATCAGCGTTCAGGTTTCGAAAAATGCTCATATGCTCTATCAAAGCATTTTTTCGGGGGCATATGTCATCCTATGGAAACAGCTCTTCTTCATTCAACTTTAACCATTTCTATAACTCTCAAAACTTTTAAATGAAAGTACAAAACACTGTTATTCATGTCAATGTAATCATTTTGATTCGATGAGTTATTACCCATAATGTTTGTATGTCTGCACTCAGCAGTCACTAATTGAATTTGTATAAAAAATATAGAAGTACCAAGATGCGCGTACGGTCACATATGTATATATGGTAATGCATACGTACGTACGTACGTACTAATTGAATTTGTATTAAAATATAGAAGTATACATACATACGCACGCACGCACGCACGCACGCCCGCGCGCACGCACGCACGCACGCACGCACGCACACACACACACACACACACACACACACACATACATACTATTGGTCCTTTCAATGCCTATGTCAACACATTGGCTGCCCAGTGTTTAGCTCACATAAGCACTTAAAGGGATCTTTTCACGCTTTGGTAAATTGACAAAATTGAAAAAAGTTGTAACAGATTCGTAAGTTTTCGTTTTAGTTATGATATTTGTGAGGAAACAGTAATACTGAACATTATCCATGCTCTAATATAGCCATTATATGCATCTTTTGACGATTTTAAAACCTAAAAATTATAAAGCGTTGCAACGCGAAACGATTGAATAATTTGGAGAGTTTTGTTTTTGTCGTTAAATTTTGTGAAACTACGAAGATTACTTATATAAGGTATAAAATACGTCATGAATGTGTACTCGGCGGAATAGCTCAGTAGGCTAAAGCGTTTTTACTTCAGGACTCTGGCAGGACTCCAGGGGTCACTGGTTCGAAACCTGCTCCGGGCAATGTTCTTTTCCTTTTTTTATTTTTTTTCTTGATTTTTTACTGGAGCTTTTATGATCCAATGTTTACATTTATCAATATAAAGCATTTAATGAATAAGTTTAAAAAATGCCAAAATCTGTGAAAAGGCCCCTTTAAGTGCTCATGGTAATATTTGATCGACCTGTGTCCGTCGTGAAACTATGCCTTGTGAACACTAGAGACCGCATTTCTTGTCCGATCTTCATGAATCTTTTTCAGGGCATTTATTCAAATCATACCTCAACCGAGTTCTAAACTGGTCATGTGGGGTCGGAAACAAGGTCACTTGGTCAAAAAAATAAAGACCTTGTGAATACTCTAGAAGTCACTTTTACTTTGCTAAAATGTTTGTGTAAATGATATGTCGCTTCTTGAGTTGGAAAATGGTTCTGGTATGTTGAAAAACATGGCCGCCAGGGGGGCGGGGCAGTTTTCCGGACATGGCTATAAAGTTACATTGTTATGCACATTTTTCCCTATCATGAAACTTGGTCAGAATTTGGTTTTATTGATTTCATGGACGAGTTCGAAAATGGTCGAGATCGGTGGGAAAAATGGCTTTTAGGGGGTGGGGCAGTTTTCTCTATATGTATAGTTTGTTTGAAACTGGTTCTGGCTGTCAAAAAACATGGCCACCGTGAGGTCATTTTCCATATATTTTATGTAGTAAAAGAAGCTTGTGAACACCCTTAAAGACACTTTTTTGCAAATCATTATGAAACTGTTTTTCTTTTTTTTCCAGTGTGTATATGTATACATACTGTCATGCCCTATATTGTTTATGAAAACATGTGTTTATGTACATGTACATAGTTCATTTTTACCGTTTATGTTTTGCATCTAAATGACTATGTCACTGTTATTTAATGCTTTTATTGGATGCTGTGTGGAAGTTAGAGCTGATAACAGCCGATGCCTACCTTTTGCGCTTCTTTATTATTTGTAATATCCTTTTTAAAAGTCTCATTTTATTAGTGTCTGTTAATGTGGCAGCCATTTTTGCATAAACAGGAAGTTGATTTCCTGATGCTGACATAAGTGCACTCTGGGTAGTTTACAGTGACTACAGTATTTTGACAGACTAGTCATACGATATCATTTGTTAAATACTCGTATTCCTTCTTAAAAATTGTTTAAAAAGGTAATAGTTGTCTTTATAAATGATTTATTTATTTAATTGATATGTATTTGACTTCTGTTTCATAGTAATATTGTCAGAAATATCGTTTTAATATCAGTGACATTTACCGTGTCAGGAACGCTCAAATTCTATTGTGCACTCTTGCGCGCTTTGCTGCGCGTTGTTTGTGCGATTTTTGTGCACAATTCATATGTGCGCTTTTACGTTATTATTGCACAACGTTATGTGTGCGCTTTTGGAGAGTATAAAAGGCACTGAAAATTCTCATTCAAAGACTCTGAACTTTGTTTTCCTAGGTGTGAGACCTATTTTATTTTTCTTATATAAGCATTTAAAATACAGTTTTCAATAAGACTTAGCTATTAAAATTAAGGCTGAATTTTATAAATACTTAAAAATTGCATTTGTCATCTTTTTAGAACATTATAAAATAGAAAGTGCAAATACTTAACATGACACATGTACGTGTATATTGCTGTATTATAATGTAAATGTCTGAAAATTAATCTGTCTGTTAAGAAATATATATATTGAAAGTTGTTATTTATTTATTCGTTATGAATGAATAAAATTTAGAAAGGTTATAACTCTTGAGTTTGTATATTTTTTTGACAATTTTAAAACAACTGAATAGGCAAAATGTTATTCTTAGTTAACTGTTTATCAGAGTCCATTTTAGTTCCATGTTAAACTTGAAGAAAAGCTTCAAGTTTGGAAAAGTTAAAGAAATTGAAGTAAAATCACAGCTACCGCTCGGCTCGTGACAATACGTTGCAACGCTTTATAATTTTAAGGTTTTCAAATCGTCAAAAGATATATATAATGGCTATATTGGACTATGGTAAATGTTCAGTAATACTATTACCTCACAAATATCATAACTAAAACGAAATTTGCGAATCTGAAACAACTTTTTTCAATTTTATCAATTTACCAAACCGTGAAAAGATCCCTTTAATGATGCACATATTTTTTAGTGTGTATAGATAATCAATGCTGTATAAATGATGTAAACATTGTAATAACAGATGAAAATTCAATAATCCTCGCGTTTAATATCTATGTCTGTGATAAAATGGTATTAGAAAGTTCCCATTCTCTATCAAAGGATTCTTAATTGTTTTTTGTAATTGAAATTTTTCTCAAGTTATCATATTCATATTTGAGGTATTTCTTGGCTCCTGCTATGCTTGGAATGATTTTTTTGTTTAACACTTGTATTAGAATAGCTTTAAAAATAAAAATTACATTATTTATGGTACTAGCAGACTTCGTTAAATATCCAAAAGAAAAATTGTCTTATCAATAAATGGAAAAGATTATCCGGGTAGCATTTCGTCAATAATTGTTTTAGATATCTGACATTCCCAGAATAAATGGTCTAAAGTTTCATCACTTTGTTTGCATAAAGAACGTAATGGATCATTAGTAATTTTCATTTTATTTAAGAGACTATTTGTTCCAAGTATTCTGTGAGTTATTCTATATTTGAACCACTGCACTTTTACGTCATTGGTTATTAAAATGGTAGCTAAAATATGCAATTCCATTCTTTTTTATTACCTCTGGCATTAAGTTAAGTACACCATTTTGCTTTTTCTGATGGTTGTTCATTATTTTTATTTATAATGATGAATAGTCTTTTTGCTCCAGATTCTTTTTTCAGTAAAAGTTGTAATAAAGGGGGCAAAAAGGGTTTTATAATTTGTTGGGTGGGACAAGATACATTTTTCTTTCAAAAACTCATCTATTGCTTTTTTACCCCTGTTTAATGAATGGAATTTTTGGGCAAATTATACATTCTATTTATTTCATCTTAAGGAATAAAGGTTCCATTTTTAAATATATCCCCTATACAATGAATTCCAGCATCAAACCATGACCTAAAGAAAATACTTTTATTTCCTATTAATATGTTTGGATTGTAGAAAAGTGGATAATATAGAAACTCTTCTGTGTTTAAATCCAATTTATTACAATAAAGTGAGAAGCTTTTTAAAGCATCTACACAAAAAGGATTTCAAATTCTATTAGCTGTATTTAAAGCGTAATGATAACTGCAATTAAAGAGTTTATACTTATCAAAATACAGTTTGTGATGTCTATCCAATTTCCACTAAAGGATTGAAGTTTTTGTAGCCAGCGAAGTTTCAATGCTGGAATAAATGCATACAAAATGATCATTTTTAAACCTCCTTCATTATGTTCTTTTACTATTTTTGTGAACTTTATTTTACTATGCCCATCCCAAATAAAACTGAGAATAGAAGATTTTATTGAATTTAATATGGTAATGGGTGGGTTGGGCAATGATGACACAATAACTGTTTTTATAATCACTATTTTGCTAATGTGTTAAAATTCTTCTTTTCCAATTTTTCAGAATGTTTTCCATTTTAACAATTTTTTCATCGTAATTTAATTGTTAACATTTTTGACGGGTCTACATGGAAATGTATTCCAAGCATTTTAAAGCTTTGTTTTATCCAATTTAGTTTCCATTTGGTTTTTATGGTATATGAACTATATTTGTTCTTGCCAATCCATACAACATTTGTTTTATCAAAATTAACATTAAGGCCTGAAATATATGCAAAATTATGTATAACAGTAAGTGTCTCATTTAGGGATTGTTCGGTACCGTCTTATAAAATAGTAGTATCATCAGCAAACAGGGACAATTTATGTTCAGTTCCCAAAATGGTTATACCTTTTATATTATTGTTATTTCTCAATACAAGTGACAAAACTTCGGCACAGAGGATAAAAATGTAACATGAGATGAGATCTCCTTGCCTGCAGCCCCTTTCAATAGGGAAAAAGTTAGATAAGTATGTGTGTGTGTGTGTGTCTTTGTGTGTGTGTGTGTGTGTGTGTCTGTGTGTGTGTGTGTGTGTGTGTGTGTGTGTGTGTGTGTGTGTGTGTGTGTGTGTGTGTGTGTGTGTGTGTGTGTGTGTGTGGTGTGTGTGTGTGTGTGTGTGTGTGTGTGTGTGTGTGTGTGTGTGTGTGTGTGTGTGTGTGTGTGTGTGTGTGTGTGTGTGTGTGTGTGTGTGTGTGTGTGTGTGTGTGTGTGTGTGTGTGTGTGTGTGTGTGTGTGTGTGTGTGTGTGTGTGTGTGTGTGTGTGTGTGTGCGTGTGTGTGTGTGTGTGTGTGTGTGTGTGTGTGTGTGTGTGTGTGTGTGTTGTGTGTGTGTGTGTGTGTGTGTGTGTGCGCGCGCGCGCGTGTGTGTGTGTGTGTGCGCACGCGTGCGTGCATCTGTGCACGTGCGTTGGTGTGTGAGTTCGCGTGCGTATGTGTAAAGTGTGTGTTTGTAAAATGTTTACAGCTTATGTGTTTCGAGTCGTTAGTACTCGATTTACACTGTAACCAAAAAAAGGGGACTGTGTCATATAACAATAACAACAACAAGAAAAACAACACCATGGCACCTGTCGACTTAACGAAGCTCAATACTACTCGGACCATACTAATATGCATACATGAACAAACGACTTATGTTTTACAATTATAATATTGTGCAATGGCATATTATGGGTAATTGTTTTATCACGCTATATTCCCCATTAGTATATCTAGGCCTCTAAATGAGCAAATATAAAAACATATATTACTACTACTTGCACGTGTGCGTGTGGATGGGTGTGTAAGTGTGTGTGTGTGTGTGCGCGCGCGTAAGCGTGTGTGTGTGTGTGTTTGTACATGCGTGCGTACGTTGCGTGTGTGAACTTACACCGTATGAGATTGGGTCTTATAACAATAGACATAGATTAAGATCGATTATATAAGTATGATATGCTTAAAAAAGTGCGTATCCTTATCGAATAAGAGAGAGAAAAAAAGTACTTAAATTAGGAGATTACAAACAATAAAAAACCAAGAGAACAACAGGATAAAAAAACACACAACACAGATATTAGGGTGGTCTAGTTAAAATGTCATGATTAAACTGGTACACGTATTACAAGTACGTGAATATAGACTGTTAATGATATGATATAGCAAAAAAAAAACACCGTCAGTTCTAACCCTATGTTACCGGCGTCGATTTGTGCTAGCTGAAACCCTGCTGGCGTACGATAGTGAAGCTACCGCCTTCGGCCATGGTTTGTTGAGCCACGTCGGAAAATGTTCGTAATCGATTATCTCAGAGCGCTCTTTACCTCTAAAGCGTGCATACAGCTTCCCATCGAACGACCACGCTCGCTCCACCGTCTCGGGGTCCTTATGCCTAACGGACGCTAGAACTTCAGCGTTCAATTTTGTCAGGTCTTCATTCAAGAAAATACGGGAACCTTTGAGTAGCTTTGCATTTCGCATAACATCCGATTTTGTTTGGCGCCGTATGAACCTGACGATGACCGGTCGGATCTTCTCTCGGTGATGTTTCCCTATCCTATGCGCTATGTCTATATCCTCCTTTTCAACGCGCCGACCAAGCTTGGAACTTAAAAGGGACGACACCTGTTAAGTCAACGCTATTGAGGACTGAAATTCTTCGTCTTCTTGTAGACCCGTAATTCGCAAATTGTTTCTACGGCTATACTGCTCGTGCTCATTTAAAATTTCTGCAGTACGCTTTTCTGAGTCATTCAGCTTTGTTTTCAGGTCTTGTAGCTCTTTGTCTTTGCTGTGTATTTGACAATGTAACGATTCAATTTCCTTTGTCTGGTCGAATATGTTGCATTCAATGATTTCCAACCTTTTGACGACTGAGCTCAAAAATTTATCTTTGACTTAATCAAACGTTTCCTTAATTATGGTACGAATAATGGAGGTGTCATCTTTCGTAAGGACTGTAGACAACTTGGAACTAATCTCTTCGAGCCGCGATTCTATTGAGCGAATTGATAAACTTCCATAGATTGTTGCTTGAAACTTTTCTGTTCAATTTTTTTCTTTTTCTAGTCTTTCTTGGACTTCTGCCCATTTAAACTTTCGAATATAGACGAGTCTAATGAGCTATTGTCTGTTAACTCGCTCGCAGTAGATGAATGCTGGCGTTTGTTCATGATTTCACAACTAACACGGGATTAACGGGACAGTATTCACAATTAACCCTTAAACACTCTTGTTCACTTTAGCTACTGTCACGGTGAACTATTAACATGTTTACTGATGCGTCACGGAGGCGCCAGACAATGACAATGACAATCACAATGACCTTATGCGTGTATACACATATAATGTCAATATCCAGAGTCTTTCTCACACCCCACCCGTCAATAGAAACATACAAAAGCTTGAGGAAAGGCCTTCTAAAAGTCACAAACCTCGTTTTATTTTTTTACATGTCACATCCTGGTCAATAAACTTCACATCACTCACAAATGTTATTTGTGTGCCTCACGCGCGTTTTTTTTAGTTTTTAGAATTACATTTTAAATTGATGCTCACTCAAAACCGGAAGCGGATTGTCTTCATTATGAAACTTAGTCAGAAAATTGGTATTATTGTTTTTTTCAGACAAGTTCGAAATTGGTACTGATAGGTGGGGCAAAAATGGCCGCCATGGGGTGGAGCAGTTTTCTCTTTTCGTTTATAATGTAAACATGTAAAAACTCTAGAAGTTCCATTTTTATCCCAATCTTCATGAACTTTGGTCAAAGCGTATGTTTCCTTGATACTTTTGTTTTGTAAAATGGTTCTTGTTAATCAGTATTAAAAACCAGGTCGGGTAATTTTCTATATATGCTCATATTAAATACTTGGAAAGATCTTAACCTCGACTTGAAGTCAGCCTTTGTTATATAAATGTTCTGAATTATTTGCACACGAGTTTAACTCGTCTTTAATTTCATCTCATTCCCTCAGGTGTGCGACCCAGTGCCTCTTAGCCCTCTTATGTGTGTTACTTGTTTTTGTTGTTTAAGGACATATCACTTTCTGAAATAGTCAGAAGTGGTTAGAGTAATGTCAAATAATAATTCCTCATATTAGCATTCTATATTAAGTTTGAACCAATATGCAGAACTAAAATATCATATACTTCAGTGAACCATGAACCAGTTCTAATGAAATCTTTCAAAAAGAGTAAATAATCACATGATTTCACCTTATAAACCACTTTCTTCTTGTGCGTTGTAAGTCCTTGTTTATTTATTTTTCTATAAATCCATTGACACCAGCTGGAACCTACACTACTGTAGAAGATAATGTTAGAGTATGATTAAATATAACACACTAAAAACACTGAAAAACAAGATCATTTTTTGTAAGAAAAAAATGTAAACAACTTGAGTCTAAAAATAGTTGGGAAACGTATGGATGACCAGGATGACAAATATAAATTTGATTGAAACTTTTGGAAACAGTGTAAAATATCACTTTAACAAACACATTGATATATCATTATCTTTATAGTATTAACATACGCTATAAAATTAAAGGGTTTTTATTAACATGTTTCCAATATTTATGTATCTTTCATTTTTAAATTATCATTTCTGGCCCACCATACTTTTTAATTTCCCCAAACACTATAGTGGTGGGGACATATTGTTTTTGCGCTGTCTGTTGGTTTGTTTGTTTGCGTCAAACTTTAACATTTGCCATGACGTTTGCAATATTTAAGATAGCAACTTGATATTTGGCATGCATGTGTATCTCATGAAACTGCACATTTTGAGCGGTGAAAGGTCAAGGTCATCCTTCAAGGTCAAAGGTCAAATATATAGCTTCAAAGCGGCGCAGAAGGGGACATAGTATTTCTGACAAACACATTTTTGCTCAAGTGTACTATTTTTTTACTCTAGTTGTAAATTTTTTCTTGCACAAAGGTATCCGTATTTCAGTGTTTCTAGTGTGTAATATTTAATAATACTCTAACATTATCTACTACAGTAGTGTAGGTTCCAGCTGGTGTCAACGGATTTATGAACAAAACAAGAAAATAAGGACTTCCAAAGCCCAAGAAGAAAGTGGTTTATAAGGTGATAACATGTTATTATATACTCTTTTTGAAAGATTACATTAGAACTGCTTCGTGTATCACTGAAGCATATGTTATTTTAATTGTGCACATGGTTCTAAACTTCATAATACAATGTTAATATAAGAAATTATTGTTTTACATTACCCCACTCACTTCTAATCTTTTCAGAAAGTGATATGTCCTTAACTTTGTTTTCATTTGTCTTACTTTTTCTGAATAAATACTGAAGAACAGTTTGAAACTCATTACCTGTTATGTTGTTTAATAAATCATCTTTTTAAATTTGATATTTAGAATTAGAGATTTATAATTTAAATTATCAGCTTCTATGCGAAGATTTGAAGGTCAACTTTTGTTAAATCTGAATAAAGTTTTTATTGAATCGTATATTAATGCTCACCATTATGTATCTGCTTGATACTTCACTGCAGCTATTAAAGTGTTATCTTGAACGCGCTTTCCGGTCTTATAAATGTAAGATGTTTAGTTATCTCTAGTTGAAAATGTGCATGTTTTGTGTGAGGAACTAATTTGCATATAGCCGAATTAAATACCAAAACTAACCTACTTACATCGATGAAGCGAAGAAAAGAGCGTTTCAATTCTTATACATGCAATTACGATTATCATTCTGCATATGTTTTCAATGGTTTGGCTAAAAGACAATATAATTTGGGATATATATTCGTGCATGAATTTAGTAGGCGCCCCTTTTACAATACGTAGTTTTGACTGTGTGCATGTCGCACATGGCATAATTAAACCAAGTTGTCCCACGCTCGATTTCCTCATGCGCTTCGTGGAGGCAACTCGCTTCATTGAATATTAAAGCCCAGTCAAATGATATACTCTAGCCAATCAGAATAATGTACACTAGTGAAACATAGGGCAATTGTAATTATGTAATCAACTGCAAGAAAAATAAAATGTTATTAAAGTCAATCGTTACTTAAATATTCGCCGTGCATTTTTGTCGTTTTACAATGATGACTGCATGTAAAATTGGCGATTAAATGCATAATTCGCTTTCAATAATCCAGTTGAGTATATATATATTCGGTCAGACCATAGACCCATCTAGTCAAAGGGTACGTGTATCATAACTCATATAAAACTATACCGGCTCGTAAACAAATATTTCAAATTTTTGAAAATATTTTGGTAAGTAATGTGCGATGTGGACATAATATGGAAATAAAAGCAAACTACAACCTTACTAGCTTTGAAGACTGTTCATGTTTTGGTATTATTGACACAGCTGAGTAGGTGATTTCGCTTAAGTGCAAATTTTGACGGACAATGAAGAAAGACCGATCACATTGACTAGCCCTAAAATTGATCTACAAATAACCCAATTTTGTGTCACATTTGAATAATTTTCCATTTCCTCAAAAACGAATTATTTGACCATTAAAAAAATCTTATTGCAGTATGAACATTTATTTCAAACATGTACTATATACACTGGAGTTTCAGGAATAGAAAATCAAGTAAGAAAGTACAAAATAATCATATCATATATGCGACAGTGTTAATATTAAATATAAGATTTACAATAGTCGTTTTGTTTATTATATTGAAGTTTGAAATAAAATGTTAATAAATCTTTTAAAAGGACCATATTTTAAAAGGAACATTCCACAATTTACGAGGATTTCATAACTAAATGACCGCCATGTTTTCAAACAATTAGTAACGTCTCATTCATTCTTTTGCAATCTAACAATGAAATGAAGAACATTGTGAATCTGTTTTTGCCAAGTTTGCAATGTCTGTAAATGTATACAACAATATGAGTGAATTTATTTTAGCAAACAAAATAACAACGTTTAACTACTTCAAGATCAATTCCAATAACAAGAATATCAATTTTTGTTGCTTATCGAAACATTGTAAATAAAACTCGAAACGAAACTTACTTGAACTAAACTAACTTCACAATAAAATTTGCAAAATATAACCAATTTTTAAGCATATATTTGTGCATATGTAATTAGTAACCATCCAATATTTCAGTGAAGGCAAAGAACAAAGAAGTCGCACTTTCAATCGAATCAGGAACTGGCAGTTGCTCCCGCTGCATTTCACACACATGTTCTAGGACGGGTATGAAGTCATCTTTACACTCAAACTGCGGTTTCTTTACAAAGTATCTCTCTTGAATACGATCAATGGTTTCCAATTCGCAAGGAAACCGAAATGAAAAACCTCAGCGCAACTAAGACACAAATCTGCAATATAAAAACAAGTTGTGAGTCGTTAAACACACGTTTTGCATGCATTAGTTAAAGAGAAATATCTAACCGAATCAATCGAGATTTAAACCATCTAAATGCCCATAAAATCCAACGAACACATTAATATTTATTGTTTGCAAATGTTATTTTTACCTTTATACCAAGCATTCCTGATGTAAAAATGGACTGTCTGAGGCCTTGCGTGTTTCAAAAGAATATACCAGAAACTAAACATCTGTTCGACGCCGGAAGTCATGAACCAATGTTGCAATAATGTGATGATGTCGAAATTCTATGACGACATGATATGGAAAAGGTGTCATGGCTTAAAAAATTAACTCATTGTGTCGACTAAAACTATGATGGCAAGTCATTTTCACAAGTACATGACGTCAAAAATTATGTAGATTTGTCATCTTAGATCATGTCGACCAAATATATTTTCGAGAAAAGCCGGAAAAAATTACGTCGAGACTTCAGCTTAATGTCGTTATGACGAGTAAAATTAAGGTGGGAAAAGCTACAAAACTATGTCGACATACCATGTTATTTCACAGTAAGTCGGTATAAATTATTCCGGCATTTCCACATTATTGGGGTGTACCATATACGTTTCCGTAATTTACCGCTTAATGTTATACTTTAAACTATGGAAACGTATATGGTACACCCTGATACTGTGATGATGTCAACATTCTATGACGGCATGATATAAAAAAGGTGCCATGTCGTCAAAAATAACTCATCGTGTCGACTAAAACTACGATGGCAAGTCATTTTCAAAAGAGCATGACGCCTAAAATTATGTTGATTTGTCGACATAAGATAAGTTGTCAAGACTTAAAGAACCCGCATGTTGGCATCGGAGCCTAAATCTCTGAAGATATTTGAACCTAGCCTTCATGTAAATTTAACTATTTCTGTGTTGTTTACTGTATGACGGCATATATCTTGATGACTTGCAAGTAACATAATGTTGACATGGCGATATAGCTAAAGGAGTCGATATAATTTATGTGGACAAAGGGCGTTGTTTAAAAATTATGGAAGCGTATATGGTACCCAAATAATATGGTTATGCCGGATTAGTGTATATCGACTTACTGTGAAATAACATTTTTGTTAAGTTTTTATTGTGCTATATTGTTTTGTTTATTTTTGCTCATTTTAAGTTCAGTTTTTAACGCAAATTTTCTTTTGAGCGTACTTCAGTACTATCAGATGTAACCTTCATATTTGGTATGCATGTGTATATGTACAAGGCCTTTCCATACGCACACACATTTTGACCCTGACCTTGAACTTAGGGTCCGCGTTTGGGTTTCAAAATCTGCGTTATGGTTTCGAAAAATGCTCATAACTTCTATGTCGCTTCAGATGTAACCTTCATATTTGGTAAGCATGTGTATATGAACAAGACCTTACCATGCGCACAAATGTTTGACCACTTTGACTTGACCTTGACCTTGAACTAAGGGTCCGCGTTAAGGTTCAAGATCAGCGTTTAGGTCTCGAAAAATAACTTCTGTCAAAGCATTTTTCGGGAGCATATGTCATCCTATGGAGACAGCTCTTCTTTATTCAACTTTAACCAT